>NW_025963512.1:0-13463 GCF_019578655.1 Ricinus communis | reverse complement strand
TATTGTACTTCGTTTCAGTTGCAGCCATTTCTTTTTTTGGGTTGTTTCTCTTGTTGAAAGATAACCCTCCCTCTTTACGGTAGTTTGTTTTCTCACGTATTGACAAATATACCACTATTTTTGGGGTTGTTTTCTCATGTTGAAAGATATACCCCTCTTATTGGGTTGTTTTAATATTGACAAATACACCACTTTATTCGTGTTGTTTTCTCATGTTGAGAAAGATATACTCTTTGTTATTTGGTTGTTTTCTCATATTGGCAAATACACCACGGTTGTTGAGAAGATTGTTTTTCTAATTACAAGATATATACCCCTCTTACAGGGGTTGTTTTTCTAATAATGACAAATATACCACTTTTAGGGTTGGTATGTCATGTTGAAAGATATACCTACATTGCAGGTATTTTGGATCTTGACAAATATACCACTTTATGGTTTGTTTTCTCATGTTGAAGATATACTCCTCTTTCATTGGTTGTTTTCTCATATTGATTAAATATAACTTTTGGGTTGTTTACCTCATTGTTGAAAGATATACTACTCTTCATATAGTTTGTTTTCTAATATTGACAAATACACCACTTTTTGGGGTACATTTCTCTTGTTGAAATATACCCTCTTACGGGTTGTTTTCTAATATTGACAAATACACCACTTTTTTCGGGTTGTTTTCTCTTATTGAAAGATATACCCTCTTACGTGGTTGTTTTCTAATATTGACAAATACACCACTTTTTTGGGGTACTTTTCTCATGTTGAAGATATACCCTCTTCACGTGGTTGTTTTCTAATATTGACAAATACACCACTTTTGTGGAGTTGTTTTCTCATATTGAAAGATATACTGCTCTTACTGGTTGTTTTCTAATATTGGCAAATACACCACTTTTCTCTGGTTGTTTTCTCTTGTTGAAAGATCTACCCCTCTTACGTGAAAAGCTTTTTTTTCATATTGACAAATATACCACTTTTTTGGGTTGTTTTCTAATGTTGAAAGATATACCCTCTTTTACAAGGGTTGTTTTCTAATATTTACAAATACCACTTTTTCATGTTGTTTTCTCATGTTGAAAGATATACCCTCTTTACGTGGTTGTTTTCGTATTGACAAATACACCACTTTTGGATTGTTTTCTCTTGTTGAAAGATATACCCTCTTCATTAGTTTGTTTTCTCATATTGACAAATATACCCCACTATTTTGGGTTTGTTTACTCATGTTGAAAGATATCACCCCTCTTGTAAGTTTGTTTTCTAATTTTGACAAATACACCACTTTATTCGTGTTGTTTTCTCATGTTGAAAGATATACTCCTGTTATTTGGTTGTTTTCTCATATTGACAAATATACCAGTTTTTTGGGGTTGTTTTCTAACGTTAAAAGATATACCCATCTTACGGGGTTGTTTTCTAATAATGACAAATATACCACTTTTAGGGGTTGGTATCTCATGTTGAAAGATATACCTCTGTTACGGGGTTATTTTCAGATACTGACAAATATACCACTTTTTTGGAGTTGTTTTCTCATGTTGAAAGATATACTCCTCTTTCGTGGTTGTTTTCTCATATTGACAAATATAACACTTTTTTCGGGTTGTTTTCTCATGTTGAAAGATATACTCCTCTTACGTGGTTGTTTTCTAATATTGACAAATACACCACTTTTTTGGGGTACTTTTCTCATGTTGAAACATATACCCCTCTTACGGGGTTGTTTTCTAATATTGACAAATACACCACTTTTTTCGGGTTGTTTTCTCTTGTTGAAAGATATACCCCTCTTACGTGGTTGTTTTCTAATATTGACAAATACACCACTTTTTGGTTGTTTTCTATTGTTGAAAGATATACCCTTCTTACGTGGTTGTTTTCTAATATTGACAAATACACCACTTTTTTGGGGTACTTTTCTCATGTTTAAACATATACCCCTCTTACGTGGTTGTTTTCTAATATTGACAAATACACCACTTTTGTGGAGTTGTTTTCTCATATTGAAAGATATACCGCTCTTACGTGGTTGTTTTCTCATATTGACAAATATACCACTTTTTTGGGGTTGTTTTCTAATGTTGAAAGATATACCCCTCTTACGGGGTTGTTTTCTAATATTTACAAATACACCACTTTTTTCATGTTGTTTTCTCATGTTGAAAGATATACCCCTCTTACGTGGTTGTTTTCTCATATTGACAAATACACCACTTTTTTCGGATTGTTTTCTCTTGTTGAAAGATATACCCCTCTTACGTGGTTGTTTTCTCATATTGACAAATATACCACTATTTTGGGGTTGTTTTCTCATGTTGAAAGATATACCCCTCTTATGGGGTTGTTTTCTAATTTTGACAAATACACCACTTTATTCGTGTTGTTTTCTCATGTTGAAAGATATACTCCTGTTATGTGGTTGTTTTCTCATATTGACAAATATACCAGTTTTTTGGGGTTGTTTTCTCACGTTAAAAGATATACCCATCTTACGGGGTTGTTTTCTAATAATGACAAATATACCACTTTTAGGGGTTGGTATCTCATGTTGAAAGATATACCTCTGTTACGGGGTTATTTTCAGATACTGACAAATATACCACTTTTTTGGAGTTGTTTTCTCATGTTGAAAGATATACTCCTCTTTCGTGGTTGTTTTCTCATATTGACAAATATAACACTTTTTTCGGTCGTTTTCTCATGTTGAAAGATATACCCCTCTTACGTGGTTGTTTTCTAATATTGACAAATACACCACTTTTTGGGGTACATTTCTGTTGAATCATACCCCTCTTACGGGTTGTTTTCTAATATTGACAAATACACCACTTTTTTCGGGTTGTTTTCTCATGTTGAAAGATATACCCTCTTACGTGGTTGTTTTCTAATATTGACAAATACACCACTTTTTTGGGTACTTTTCTCATGTTGAAACATATACCCCTCTTACGGGGTTGTTTTCTAATATTGACAAATACACCACTTTTTTGGAGTTGTTTTCTCATATTGAAAGATATAACGCTCTTACGGGGTTGTTTTCTAATATTGGCAAATACACCACTTTCTCGGGTTGTTTCTCTTGTTGAAAGATCTACCCTCTTACGTGTTTGTATTTTCTCATATTGACAAATATACCACTTTTTTGGGGTTGTTTTCTAATGTTGAAAGATATACCCCTCTTACGGGGTTATTTTCTAATATTGACAAATACACCACTTTTTTCGTGTTGTTTTCTCATGTTGAAAGATATACCCCTCTTACGTGGTTGTTTTCTCATATTGACAAATACACCACTTTTTTCGGGTTGTTTTCTCTTGTTGAAAGATATACCCCTCTTACGTGGTTGTTTTCTAATATTGACAAATACACCACTTTTTTGGGGTTACTTTTCTCATGTTGAAGATATACCCCTCTTACGTGGTTGTTTTCTAATATTGACAAATACACCACTTTTTTGGAGTTGTTTTCTCATATTGAAAGATATACCGCTCTTACGGGGTTGTTTTCTAATATTGGCAAATACACCACTTTTCTCGGGTTGTTTTCTCTTGTTGAAAGATCTACCCCTCTTCAATGCATTGTTTTTCTCATATTGACAAATATACCACTTTTTTGGGGTTGTTTCCTAATGTTGAAAGATATACCCCTCTTACGGGGTTATTTTCTAATATTTACAAATACACCACTTTTTTCATGTTGTTTTCTCATGTTGAAAGATATACCCCTCTTACGTGGTTGTTTTCTCATATTGACAAATACACCACTTTTTTCGGATTGTTTTCTCTTGTTGAAAGATATACCCCTCTTACGTGGTTTTTTTCTCATATTGACAAATATACCACTTTTTTGGGGTTTTTTTCTCATGTTGAAAGATGTACTCCTCTTTCGGGGTTGTTTTCTCATATTCACAAATATAACACTTTTATCGGGTTGTTTTCTCATGTTGAAAGACATACTCCTCTTACGTGGTTGTTTTCTAATTTTGACAAATACACCACTTTTTTGGGGTACATTTCTCTTGTTGAAACATATACCCCTCTTACGGGGTTGTTTTCTAATATTGACAAATACCACTTTTGAGTTGTTTTCTATTGTTGAAAGATACCCTTCTTACGTGGTTTGTTTTCTAATATTTACAAATACACTTTTTTGGGGTACTTTTCTCATGTTGAAGATATACCCTCTTCGGGGTTGTTTTCTAATATTGACAAATACACACACTTTTGTGGAGTTGTTTTCTTATATTGAAAGATATACCTCTTCGTTGTTGTTTTTCTCATATTGGCAAATACACCACTTTTCTCGGGTTGTTTTCTCTTGTTGAAAGATCTACCCCTCTTACGTGGCTGTTTTCTCATATTGACAAATATACCACTTTTTTGGGGTTGTTTTCTAATGTTGAAAGATATACCCTCTTACGGGGTTATTTTCAATATTTACAAATACACCACTTTTTCATGTTGTTTTCTCATGTTGAAAGATATACCCTCTTATATGGTTGTTTTCTCATATGACAAATACACCACTTTTTAGTTGTTTTCTCTTGTTGAAAGATATACCCCTCTTGGTTTTCTCATATTGACAAATATACCACTTTGGGGTTTTTCTCATGTTGAAGATGTACTCCTCTTTGAGGTTGTTTCTCATATTCACAAATATCACTTTTATCGGGTTGTTTTCTCATGTTGAAAGACATACTCTCTCTTCGTGGTTGTTTTCTAATTTTGACAAATACACCACTTTTTGGGGTTGTTTTCTCTTGTTGAAGATATACCCCTCTTCACAGTTGTTTTCTAATATTGACAAATACCGACTTTTTAGTTGTTTCTCTTGTTGAAAGATATACCCCTCTTACGTGGTTGTTTTCTAATATTGACAAATACACCACTTTTTTGGGGTACTTTTCTCATGTTGAAACATATACCCCTCTTACGTGGTTGTTTTCTAATATTGACAAATACACCACTTTTTTCGGGTTGTTTTCTCATGTTGAAAGATATACCCCTCTTACGTGGTTGTTTTCTCATATTGACAAATATACCACTTTTTTGGGGTTGTTTTCTCATGTTGAAAGATATACCCCTCTTTCGGGGTTGTTTTCTAATATTGACAAATACACCACTTTTTTCGTGTTGTTTTCTCATGTTGAAAGATATACTCCTGTTACGTGGTTGTTTTCTCATATTGACAAATATACCAGTTTTTTGGGGTTGTTTTCTCACGTTAAAAGATATACCCATCTTACGGGGTTGTTTTCTAATATTGACAAATATACCACTTTTTGGGGTTGGTATCTCATGTTGAAAGATATACCTCTCTTACGGGGTTATTTTCGGATACTGACAAATATACCACTTTTTTGGGGTTGTTTTCTCATGTTGAAAGATATACTCCTCTTTCGTGGTTGTTTTCTCATATTGACAAATATAACACTTTTTTCGGGTTGTTTTCTCATGTTGAAAGATATACTCCTCTTACGGGGTTGTTTTCTAATATTGACAAATACACCACTTTTTGGGGTATTTCTCTTGTTGAAGATATACCCTCTTACGGGGTTGTTTTCTAATATTGACAAATACACTTTTTTGAGTTGTTTTCTATTGTTGAAGATATACCCCTCTTACGTGGTTGTTTTCTAATATTGACAAATACCACTTTTGGGAGTACTTTTCTCATGTTGAAGATATACCCTCTTACGGGGTTGTTTTCTAATATTGACAAATACACCACTTTTGTGGAGTTGTTTTCTCATATTGAAAGATATACCGCTCTTACGGGGTTGTTTTCTAATATTGGCAAATACACCACTTTTTTCGGGTTGTTTTCTCTTGTTGAAAGATCTACCCCTCTTACGTGGCTGTTTTCTCATATTGACAAATATACCACTTTTTTGGGGTTGTTTTCTAATGTTGAAAGATATACCCCTCTTACGGGGTTGTTTTCTAATATTGACAAATACACCACTTTTTTCATGTTGTTTTCTCATGTTGAAAGATATACCCCTCTTACGTGGTTGTTTTCTCATATTGACAAATACACCACTTTTTTTGGGTTGTTTTCTCTTGTTGAAAGATATACCCCACTTACGTGGCTGTTTTCTCATATTGACAAATATACCACTTTTTGGGGTTGTTTTCTCATGTTGAAAGATATACTCCTCTTTCGGGGTTGTTTTCTCATATTGACAAATATAACACTTTTTTCGGGTTGTTTTCTCATGTTGAAAGATATACTCCTCTTACGTGGTTGTTTTCTAATATTGACAAATACACCACTTTTTTGGGGTACTTTTCTCTTGTTGAAACATATACCCCTCTTACGGGGTTGTTTTCTAATATTGACAAATACACGACTTTTTTCGAGTTGTTTTCTATTGTTGAAAGATATACCCTTCTTACGTGGTTGTTTTCTAATATTTACAAATACACCACTTTTTTGGGGTACTTTTCTCATGTTGAAACATATACCCCTCTTACGGGGTTGTTTTCTAATATTGACAAATACACCACTTTTGTGGAGTTGTTTTCTTATATTGAAAGATATACCCTCTTACGTGGTTGTTTTCTCATATTGACAAATATACCACTTTTTTGGGGTTGTTTTCTCATGTTGAAAGATATACCCCTCTTATGGGGTTGTTTTCTAATATTGACAAATACACCACTTTTTCGGGTTGTTTTCTCATGTTGAAAGATATACTCCTTGTTTTGTGGTTGTTTTCTCATATTGACAAATATACCGGTTTTTTGGGGTTGTTTTCTCACGTTAAAGATATACCCATCTTACGGGGTTGTTTTCTAATATTGACAAATATACCACTTTTTGGGGTTGGTATCTCATGTTGAAAGATATACCTCTCTTACGGGGTTATTTTCGGATACTGACAAATATACCACTTTTTTGGGGTTGTTTTCTCATGTTGAAAGATATACTCCTCTTTCGTGGTTGTTTTCTCATATTGACAAATATAACACTTTTTTCGGTTGTTTTCTCATGTTGAAAGATATACCCCTCTTACGTGGTTGTTTTCTAATATTGACAAATACACCACTTTTTTGGGGTACATTTCTCATGTTGAAGATATACCCCTCTTACGGGGTTGTTTTCTAATATTGACAAATACACCACTTTTTTCGGGTTGTTTTCTCTTGTTGAAAGATATACCCCTCTTACGTGGTTGTTTTCTAATATTGACAAATACACCACTTTTTTGGGGTACTTTCTCATGTTGAAACATATACCCCTCTTACGGGGTTGTTTTCTAATATTGACAAATACACCACTTTTGTGGAGTTGTTTTCTCATATTGAAAGATATACCCCTCTTACGGGGTTGTTTTCTAATATTGGCAAATACACCACTTTTTTCGGGTTGTTTTCTCTTGTTGAAAGATCTACCCCTCTTACGTGGCTGTTTTCTCATATTGACAAATATACCACTTTTTTGGGGTTGTTTTCTAATGTTGAAAGATATACCCCTCTTACGGGGTTGTTTTCTAATATTGACAAATACACCACTTTTTTCATGTTGTTTTCTCATGTTGAAAGATATACCCCTCTTACGTGGTTGTTTTCTCATATTGACAAATACACCACTTTTTTGGATTATTTCTCTTGTTGAAAGATATACCCTCTTCGTGGTTTTTCTCATATTGACAAATATACCACTTTTTTGGGGTTGTTTTCTCATGTTGAAAGATATACTCCTCTTTCGTGGTTGTTTTCTCATATTGACAAATATAACACTTTTTTCGGGTTGTTTTCTCATGTTGAAAGATATACCCCTCTTACGTGGTTGTTTTCTAATATTGACAAATACACCACTTTTTGGAGTTGTTTTCTCATATTGAAAGATATACCCCTCTTACGGGGTTGTTTTCTAATATTGACAAATACACCACTTTTTTCGGGTTGTTTTCTCTTGTTGAAAGATCTACCCCTCTTACGTGGTTGTTTTCTCATATTGACAAATATACCACTTTTTTGGGTTGTTTTCTCATGTTGAAAGATATACCCCTCTTACGGGGTTGTTTTCTAATATTGACAAATACACCACTTTTTCATGTTGTTTTCTCATGTTGAAAGATATACCCCTCTTACGGGGTTGTTTCTTAATATTGTGATTAACCTCTCTTGAGGTTGTTTTCTCATATTGACAAATATACTATTTTTTAGTTGTTTTCTCATGTTGAAAGATATACCCCTCTTACGAGGTTATTTTTCATATTGACAAATACCACTTTTTGGGTTCTTTCTCATGTTGAAGATATACCACTTTTAGGGTTGTTTTCTAATATTGACAAATACACCTCTTAGGGGTTGTTTTATCATATTGACATATACTATTTTTTTGAGTTGTTTTCTCATGTTGAAGATATACCCTCACAGTTGTTCTATAATGTTGACACATATACGTTTAACGATTTTATTTTCTCATATTAAAAATATAAATTTTTTAGGGGTTGTTTTCTCATGTTGAAGATATACCCCTCCTATGGGGTTGTTTTTAATATTGAAAAATTAACCCCTCTTGAGGTTGTTTCTCATATTGACAAATATACCCTTTTGTGGGGTTGTTTCTCATGTTCAAAGATATACCCTCCTACGTGGTAGTTTTCTAATATTGACAAATATACCCACTTTACAAGGTTGTTTTCTCATAATAAAAATATACCACTCTTACGGGGTTGTTTTCTCATGTTGAAGATATACACCTCTTATGGAGTTGTTTTCTAAAATTGACAAATATCGCTGTTACGGGGTTGTTTTACGATATTGCGAATATATACCACATTACAGGGTTCTTTCCTCATATTAAAAATATACCATTTATTTGTGGTTATTTTGTCATGTTGAAAGATATACCCTCTTACAGTTGTTTTCTTAATATTATTGATTAACCTCTCTTACGAGGTTGTTTTCTCATATTGACAAATATACTATTTTTGGTTGTTTTCTCATGTGGAAAGATATACCCCTCTTACTGAGTTGTATTCTAGTATCGACAAATATATCCCTCTCACGGGTTATTTTTCATATTGACAAATACTCCACTTTTGGGTTCTTTCTCATGTTGAAGATATACCCCTACGGTTGTTTTCTAATATTGACAAATACACCTCTTGGGGTTGTTTATCATATTGACACATATACTTTTTTTAGGGTTGTTTTCTCATGTTGAAGATATACCCTCTTACAGGTTGTTCTATAATGTTGACACGTATACCGTTTAACGATTTTATTTTCTTATATTAAAAATGTAGAATTTTTTAGGGTTGTTTCTCATGTTGAAAGATATACCCTCATGGGGTTGCTTTTAATATTGAAAAACTAACCCCTCTTCTGAGGTTGTTTTCTCATATTGACAAATACACCCTTTTTGGGGTTGTTTTCTCATTCAAAGATATACCCTCTTACGTGGTTGTTTTCTAATATTGACAAATATACCCCTCTTACAAGGTTGTTTTCTTATAATAAAAATACACCACTTTTTCGGGGCTCTTTTCTCATGTTGAAAGATATATACCTCTTACGGGGTTGTTTTCTAAAACGGACAAATATACGCCTCTTACGGGGTTGTTTTCTGATATTGACAAATATACCCCTCCTACGGGGTTCATTCCTCATATTAAAAAATATACCATTTATTTGGGGTTGTTTTGTCATGTTGAAAGATATACCCTCTTCAGAGGTTGTTTTCTTAATATTGTGATTAACCTCTCTTACGAGGTTGTTTTCTCTTATTGACAAATATACTATTTTTTTTTAGCTTGTTTTCTCATGTTCAAAGATATACCTCTCTTACGTGGTTATTTTCTAATATTGACAAATATACCCCTCTTACAAGGTTGTTTTCTCATATTAAAAAATATACCACTTTCTTGGGGTTGTTTTCTCATGTTGAAAGATATACACCTCTTACGGGGTTGTTCTCTAAAATTGACAAATATACGCCTCTTACTGGGTTGTTTTATGATATTGACAAATATACCCCTCTTGAGGTTCTCTCCTCATATTAAAAATATACCACTTTTGGGGTTGTTTTCTCATGTTGAAAGATATACCCTCTTACGAGGTTGTTTTCTTAATATTGTGATTAACCTCTCTTATGAGGTTGTTTTCTCATATTGACAAATATACCACTTTTTTACCTTGCTTTCTCATGTTGAAAGATATACCCCTCTTCTGAGTTCTTTTCTAGTATCGACAAATATATCACTCTACGGGGTTATTTTTCATATTGACAAATACACCACTTTTGGGTTCTTTCTCATGTTGAAAGATATACCCTTTTACGAGGTAATTTTCTAATATTGACAAATACACCTCTTAGGGGTTGTTTATTGACACATATACCATTTTTTTAGGGTTGTTTTCTCATGTTGAAAGATATACCCTCTTACAGTTGTTCTATAATGTTGACACATATACCGTCTTATGATTTTATTTTCTCATATTAGAAAATGTACCACTTTTTAGGGTTGTTTCTCATGTTGAAAGATACCCCTCCTATGGGGTTGTTTTTAATATTGAAATTAACCCCTCTTACGAGTTGTTTTCTCATATTGACAAATATACCCTTTTTGGGGTTGTTTTCTCATGTTGAAAGATATACCCCTCCTCGTGGTTGTTTTCTAATATTGACAAATATACCCTCTTCAAGGTTGTTTTCATAATAAAAATATACCACTTTTTGGGGTTGTTTTCTCATGTTGAAAGATATACACCTCTTATGGGGTTGTTTTCTAAAATTGACAAATATACGCCTCTTACGGGGTTGTTTTCGATATTGATAAATATACCTATTACGGGGTTCTTTCCTCATATTAAAATATATACCATTTATTTGGGGTTATTTTCTCATGTTGAAAGATATACCACTCTTGGGGTTGTTTTCTAATATTGACAGATACCTCTCTTACGAGGTTGTTTTCTCATATTGACAAATATACTATTTTTTAGTTGTTTTCTCATGTGGAAAGATATACCCTCTTCTGAGTTGTTTTCTAGTATCGACAAATATATCCCTCTTGAGGTTATTTTTTCATATTGACAAATACACCACTTTTGGGTTCTTTCTCATGTTGAAGATATACCCTTACGAGGTTGTTTTCTAATATTGACAAATACACCTCTTAGGGGTTGTTTTCGATATTGACACATATACCATTTTTGGGGTTGTTTTCTCATGTTGAAGATATACCCTCTTACAGTTGTTCTATAATGTTGACACATATACACGTCTTATGATTTTATTTTCTCATATTAGAAAATGTACCACTTTTAGGGTTGTTTTCTCATGTTGAAAGATATACCCCTCTGGGGTTGTTTTTAATATTGAAAAATTAACGCCTCTTACGAGGTTGTTTTCTTATATTGACAAATACACCCTTTTTGGGGTTGTTTTCTCATGTTGAAGATATACCCTCTACGGTTGTTTTCTAATATTGACAAATATACCCCTCTTACAAGGTTGTTTTCTCGTAATAAAAATATACCACTTTTACGGGATTGTTTTCTCATGTTGAAGATATACACCTCTTATGGGGTTGTTTTCTAAAATTGACAAATATACGCCTCTTATAGTGTTATTTTCTGATATTGACAAATATACCCACTATTACGGGTTCTTTCCTCATATTAAAAATATACCATTTATTTGGGGTTATTTTGTCATGTTGAAAGATATACCCCTCTTCGAGGTTGTTTTCTTAATATTGATGATTAACCTCTCTTACGAGTTGTTTTCTCATGTTGACAAATATACTACTTTTGCTTGTTTTCTCATGTGGAAAGATATACCCCTCTGCGAGTTGTATTCTAGTATCGACAAATATATCCCTCTTACGAGGTTATTTTTTCATATTGACAAATACTCCACTTTTATTGGGTTCTTTCTCATGTTGAAAGATATACTGTAACGCCTGCATTTTCTCATCATCCATGTTATGTGCATTTACATTTAATCATTGGGCATATGATGGTATATCAATGATATTTTTATTTTATGAGAACATATATATATTAATTATAAGTAGAAAATAAGAAGCATGATATTAGATTATTAATTTAGATAAGTTGATTAAGTACTTGGGTTATGTGTATTAAGCCTTAAGACTTAATTGAACCAATAGTTGAAGGTTGGGTAAATAGATTGGACTTAAAAGATACAATTAAAAGTTAGTACCTATATATGGTTAGTAAGAATTGATTTAGGGTGATAAAAATAGTTTAGTAGGTGGTGGCATTAAGAGAGGAATATTAGAAATTGGAACCATGAGTAAGCTCATTTTACCTCTTCATTTCTCTAAAATTCGTACATGGCCAAAAACACAAAATTTGGAATAAGAGAGAGGAGTGGAATACCTAGAAAAACTTAAGATTAAGATAGGATTTTGCCAACTATTGAAGAAGCCAAGCTAAAGCTAAAGGATTTAAGCATATTAGCAACCCAAAAGCTGAAATTGGTAAGTTGTTACTTGAGTGTTATTAATTTGTCATTAGGGTTCTTGATTACAAATTGGAAAAACTTCATTTGATGCTCTCATTAATTAATTAAAGGTCTGATTATCATGAAATAGTAGAGTATTGAATGATTGCATAAAGATTAAGCTTGATTTGAGTTTAAGTATGTTAAGATAGAAAACTGTCAAAATTCCAGCAACCTTGATGTTCTGTATTTTAGGCATAACATGGGTTATATAAGTCCAAATTAAGCTTAATTAGTGTCTATGGAAAGTTTAATGAGTCCTCTATAACTTTGTAGTTTTGTGATTTTGCTATTTTTGCCGTTTTGGTTGCCTAAATTGAGCAAACAAATTGCTGCTGGGGTACAACTAGCTGTATGACCCTTGCTCAGTAATTTGAAAATAATTAAATCTATAGAAGTCGGAATTGAGTAATTCTTCTTGGAGATGAAACTAGACACATAAATGGATATTTATATTTAATATGAGAGTTTTGTATTAAGCCAATTTTTCCCAACAATAAATATACCTTGGTACTAAATTCTGTCTAGAAAACAGAAATGTTGGAGATTAGTTTTATGCAATTTATTGATGTTAATTTGAGTTAAATTGGTATTTAACTAAATGGGAAATGTTTATAGGATATTAAAACAGTAATTGAGAGTCTTAGAGGAAGAGTTAGACCTATAAATTAGAGAGGGGATGATCTTGTAGTGCATTAGAACTCGCATTTACATGAATATTTGTAATATGCATGAAATGTGAATTGATGAATGTGTTGACAGGTACTCAAAGGCCTGGAAAGGAAGTTGTGGAGAAAGGAGGTTCTTATATGCTAAAGGAATAAGTATATTTTGAGTAAGTAAATAGTTAATATTTGCTATGTTCATATATTTAATCAAATGTTCGCAAATGGTTGCGTTTGCTTAATATTGTTTATGTTTGAATGGTGAGATGGAAATGATTGGTGTTGAGTGGAACAATTGTTATTGCTGAAATA
>NW_025963511.1:0-14000 GCF_019578655.1 Ricinus communis | reverse complement strand
TAAATTTTTTAATATGAGAAAACAATCTAGTAAGAGAGGTATATTTATAAATATTAGAAAACAATCGCGTAATACGGGGATATTTATCAATCGGAGAATATAACCCCGTAATATTGGTATATTTGTGAGTATGAAAAAATCACACTTTAAATTGGTTAATTTTAGAATATGAGAAGGCAACCCCGTAAAAGGGGTATATTTGTCGATATAAGAAAATAACCTCGTAAAAGTGGTATATTTATCAATAGAAGAAAATAACCCGTAAAATGTGTATATTTATGAATCTGAGAAAACAACCCCGTAAAAGTAGTGTAATTGCGAGTTTGAGAAACCAGCCTCGTAGAAGGGGTAAATTTGTTAATATGAGAAAACAATCCCGTAATACCGGGATATTTATCAATCGGAGAAAATAACCCTGTAAATGGGTTAATTTTAGAGTATAAGAAAAAAACCCCGTAAAACGTGTATATTTATAAATTTGGCAAAATAACTCCATAATAGTGCTAATAATTTAATATGAGAAAACGATCCCGTAAAAATGGTATTTTTATCAATATAAGAAAATAACCCCGTAAAACGTGTATATTTATAAATCTGAGAAAACAACCCCGTAAAAATAGTGGAATTGCGAGTTTGAGAAAACAGCCTCGTAGAAGGGGTAAATTTTTTAATATGTGAAAATAACCTAAGTAAGAGAGGTATATATATAAATATTAGAAAATAATCCCGTAATACGGGGATATTTATCAATCGGAGAAAATAACCTCGTAATTTTGGTATATTTGTGAATATTAAGAAACAACCCCCTAAATAGGTTAAATTTACAATATGAGAAAACAACCCCGTAAAAGGGGATATTTGTCGATATAAGAAAATAACCCCGTAAAACGTGTAAATTTATTAATTTGACAAAATAATCCCATAATAATGCTAATAATTTAAAATGAGAAAATGACCCCGTAAAAGTGGTATATATATAAATATAACAAAATAATTCGGAAAACGTGTACATTTATGAATCTAAAAAAATAACCCCGCAAAAAGTAGTGTAATTGCGACTCGAGAAAATGCAGATGTGGTAAATTTTTAATATGAGGAAACAACCCCGTAAGAGGGGTATATTTATAAATATTAGAAAATAAGCCCGTAATACGGTGATATTTATCAATTAGAGAAAATAACCCCGTAATTTTAGTATATTTGTGAGTATGAACAAAGAACTCCTTAAATGGGTTAATTTTAGAATATGAGAAAACAACCCCGTAAAATAAGTATATTTATCGATATAAGAAAATAACCCCGTAAAATGTGTATATTTATGAATTTGAAAAAACAACCCCATAATAGCGCTAATAATTTAATACGAGAAAACGGTCCCATAAAATTGATATATTTATCAATATAAGAAAACAACCTTGTAAAACGTGTATATTTATGAATCTGAGAAAATAATCCCATAAAAGTAGTGTAATTGCGAGTCTGAGAAAACAAGCTCGTAGAAGGTGTAAATATTGTAATATGAGAAAACAACCCTGTAATACGGAGATATTTATGAATCAGAGAAAATAACCCCGTAATTTTGGTTTATTTATGAGTATGAGATAATAACTCCTTAAATGGGTTAATTTTATAATATGAGAAAACAATCCCGTAAACGGGGTATATTTGTCGATATAAGAAAACAATCCCGTAAAACGTGTAAATTTGTGAATTTGAGAAAACAACCCCGTAATAGTGCTAATAATTTAATGTTAGAAAACGACCCCGTAAAAGTGGTATATTTATCAATATAAGCAAATAATCCCATAAAATGTGTATATTTATGAATCTAAGAAAACAACCTCGTGAAATTAGTGTAATTGTGAGTCTGAGAAAACAACCTCGTAGAAGGGGTAAATTTTTTAATATGAGAAAATAACCCCGTAATATGAGGATATTTATCAATCAGAGCAAATAACCACATAATTTTGGTATATTTGTGAGTATGAGAAAACAATCCCTTAAATGGGTTAATTTTATAAAATGAGAAAACAACCCCGTAAAATGGCTACATTTGTCGATATAAGAAAATAATCCCGTAAGACGTGTATATTTATAAATTTGAGAAAACAACCCCATAATAGTGCTAATAATTTAATATCAGAAAATGACCCCTTAAAAGTGGTATATCAATTAATAGAAGAAAATAATTCCGTAAAACATGTATATTTATGAATATGAGAAAACAACCTCGTAAAAGTAGTGTAATTGCGAGTCTGAGGAAACAGCCTCGTAGGAGGGGTAAATTTTTTAATATGAGAAAACAATCCCGTAAGAAGGTTATATTTATAAATATTAGGAAGCAAGCCCGTAATACGGGGATATTTATCAATCGGAGAAAATAACCCCGTAATTTTGGTATATTTGTGAGTACGTAAAAATAACCCCTTAACGGGTTAATTTTAGAATGTGAGAAAACAACCGTAAAAGTGGTATATTTGTTGATATAAGAAGAGAACCCCACAAAACGTGTATATTTATGAATTTGACAAGACAACCCCATAATAGCACTAATAATTTAATATGAGAAAACGACACCGTAAAAGTGGTATATTTATCAATAGAAGAAAACAACCTTGTAAAACGTGTATATTTATGAATCTGAGAAAACAACCCTATAAAAGTAGTCTAATTGCGAGTATGAGAAAACAACCTCAGAGAAGGGGTAAATTTTTTAATATGAGAAAGAACCCCGTAAGAGGGGTATATTCATAAATATTAGAAAATAATCCCGTAATACGGGATATTTATCAATCGGAGAAAATAACCTGTAATTTTTTGAATATTTATGAGTATGGGAAAATAATCCTTTAAATGGGTTAATTTTAGAGTATAAGAAAAAAAAAACCCATAAAAGGGGTATATTTGTCGATATAAGAAAATAACCTTGTAAAATGTGTAAATATATGAATTTGAGAAAACAACCCCATAATAGTACTAATAATTTAAAATAAGAAAACGACCCCCATAAAGTGGTATATTTATCAATATAAGAAAATAATCCCATAAAACCTGTATATTTATGAATCTGAGAAAACAACCCCGTAAAAGTAGTGTAATTGCGAGTTTGAGAAAACAGTCTCGTAGAAGGGGTAAATTTTTTAATATGAGAAAACAAGCTCGTAAAAGGGGTATATTTATAAACAATAGAAAATAATCCCGTATTACGGGGATATTTATCAATCAGAGAGAATAACCCCGCAATTTTGGTATATTTGTGAGTATGGAAAAACAACACCTTAAATGGATTATTTTTAGAGTATAAGAAAATAACCCCGTAAATGCAGTATATTTGTCGATATAAGAAAAGAATCCCGTAAAATATGTAAATTTATGAATTTGACAAAACAACCCCATAAATGGTGCTAATAATATAATATGAGAAGATGACTCCGTAAAAGTGGTATATCTATCAATATAAGAAAATAACCTCATAAAACGTGTATATTTAAGAATCTGAGAAAACAAACCCGTAAAAGTAGTGTAATTGCGAGTCTAAAAAAACAGCCTCGTAGAAGAGGTAAATTTTTTAATAAGAGAAACAATCCCGTAATACTGGTGTAACGCCTGCATTTTCTCATCATCCATGTTATGTGCATTTACATTTAATCATTGGGCATATGATGGTATATAAATGATATTTTTATTTTATGAGAACATATATATATTAATTATAGTAGAGAATAAGAAGCATGATATTAGATTATTAATTTAGATAAGTTGATTAAGTACTTGGGTTATGTGTATTAAGCCTTAAGACTTAATTGAACCAATAGTTGAAGGTTGGGTAAATAGATTGGACTTAAAAGATACAATTAAAAGTTAGTACCTATATATGGTTAGTAAGAATTAATTTAGGGTGATAAAAATAGTTTAGTAGGTGGTGGCATTAAGAGAGGAATATTGGAAATTGGAACCATGAGTAAGCTCATTTTACCTCTTCATTTCTCTAAAATTCGTATATGGCCAAAAACACAAAATTTGGAATAAGAGAGAGGAGTGGAATACCTAGAAAAACTTAAGATTAAGATAGGATTTTGCCAACTATTGAAGGAGGCAAGCTAAAGCTAAAGGATTTAAGCATATTAGCAACCCAAAAGCTGAAATTGGTAAGTTGTTACTTGAGTGTTATTAATTTATCATTAGGGTTCTTGATTACAAATTGAAAAAACTTCATTTGATGCTCTCATTGATTAATAAAAGGTCTGATTATCATGAATTAGTAGAGTATTGAATGATTGCATAAAGATTAAGCTTGATTTAAGTTTAAGTATGTTAAGATAGAAAATCACAAAATTCCAGCAACCTTGATGTTCGTATTTTAGGCATAACATGGGTTATATAAGTCCAAATTAAGCTTAATTGGTGTCTATGGAAATTTAAAGAGTCCTCTATAACTTTGTAGTTTTGTGATTTTGCTATTTTGCCGTTTTGGTTGCTTAAATTGAGCAAACAGATTGCTGCTCGGGTACAACTAGTCGTATGACCCTTGCCTCGAATTTGAAAATAATTAAATCTATAGAAGTCGGAATTGAGTAATTCTTCTTGGAGATGAAACTAGACGCATAATGGATATGTCTATTTAATATGAGATTTTTTTATTAAGCCAATTTTTCCCAGCAATAAATATATCTTGGTACTAAATTTTGTCTAGAAAACAGAAATGTTGGAGATTAGTTTTATGCAATTTATTGATGTTAATTTGAGTTAAATTGGTATTTAACTAGATGGGAAATGTTTATAGGATATTAAAACAGTAATTGAGAGTCTTAGAGGAAGAGTTAGACCTATGAATTAGAGAGGGGATGATCTTGTAATGCATTAGAACTCGCATTTACATGAATATTTGTAATATGCATGAAATGTGAATTGATGAATGTGTTGACAGGTACTCAAAGGCCTCGGAAAGGAAGTTGTGGAGAAAGGAGGTTCTTATATGCTAAAGGAATAAGTATATTTTGAGTAAGTAAATAGTTAATATTTGCTATGTTCATATATTTAATCAAATGTTCCGCAAATGGTTGCGTTTGCTTAATATTGTTTATGTTTGAATGACCGGGATGGAAATGATTGGTGTTGAGTGGAACAATTGTTATTGTTGAAATATGATATAAGTGAAATGATTGAATTGTGATGTTAAGTGCATATGTGCATGTGAATGGTGGATTCCCTATGAAAAAAAGATATATATATAAAGCCTTGGGAGGCTAAAGCCTAGAGAGGCTATAAAAGTGTATAATGTGAGATGAGGCGAGCAGCCACGTGTGATATGTGAGGATGAGGCGGAGCAGCACATTAAAGGGGATCCACAAGCCGTGAGAACTAACCATAATTGTTGAATTGTATTTCTTCTATGATGGTTGTAATGAATTGAGTAGAATGGTATGACTTTATACCTAAACTATGAATATCATGGAAAGTTATGTGATTGGGTGGAAATTGTATTAAGTGTATGTGATATAGATTATGTTGATTATTTATTTACCGAGCTCGGAGGCTCACCCCTCTCCAAAATTTTTCTTTCAGGTTTGTAAATAGTAGTGCATCCGTTGGTTGTATGCGAAGTCTAGCTTTTAGCAGCCTCGCCAAGTTGGGCCGGTTTTGAAGTCTCCTCCGATGCATTTTGTATGCGCTATGTGATATATATGGAAGTATGCCTTATAAGGCATAAGAAGATGTTTGTAATACTTGTTAAATGATGTTTAAGTATAATCATATGTTTATATGTTAATAACCTTGTGTCTGGATTCTTAACAACCTACATATTGACCTATCTACCTGTAGTATATATTCTACGACGCTTGTATGCTTCCTGGCTAATGTTTATTGGTTAACATGTGATGAGGGTGTTACATTTTAGTGGTATCAGAGCAGGGATTAGATTCATTGGGAGTAGATTCATGTTGCAAATCATTAAGCATATGATATATGTTCTTTGAACTTGACTGAATATTTGCATTTCATATATATAGATGGAGAGACAAGGAGAACACGCAACTGGCCCAGATAAGTCATTAGAGTCTGTGCATGGTCATGAAAATGCATCTGAACATGATCAACATGATGAGCATGAGCTACATTCCGAAAATGCCGCACAATCGAATGTACAAAATGTTATGGAACAGTTTATGGATTTTCCGATGCAACGGGCAACAACAAGCACCTGCCTCGGACTCAACAACAAAAGGTCAGGATAGATAAGAATTATGAAAGAGTTAGGAAACAAGGTGCTAATGTTTTTCAAGGTACTACCGATCCCACGAGGTCGAGGAATGGTTACGAAATACGGGAAGGGTGTTGGATAGATTTAATTGCACATCCGAACAAAGGCTTCTATATACGTGATCTTTAATAGAAAAGATGCACTTGATTGGTGGGAAACAGTTTTAAGAAGCAAAGATTGACCAATGACTTTGACTTGGAATGATTTCTTGAGAGAATTTGCTGAGAAGTATACTCCGAAATTTATAGAGACAGAAGAAGCTTGAATTTCTTCAGTTGAAATGTGAATGATATGTCACTGCAGTACGAAGTTCAATTTGTGAGATTATGTAAGTATGCACCGGAAGAAATAGCCAATCAAGAACTGAAAAGGAAGAAATTTGAGATGGGTTTGAGGCTTGACATTCGTGAGAAAATGGCGTTGAAACCTCATAATTACAATGCCTCAATTGAAGTCGCTTTGAGAGTCAAGAAATATCATTTGAAAGGAATACTATGGAAGCTAAAAAGAAGAATATCATTGGTGCTTATAGTAATCCTCCAAGACATATTAGTATTTCTTCGCTAGAGGCTCTAATTCACAAATGGAGTAGTTATCATGGACGAGGGTTTGGTGGTCAGTCTAGTAGATCCTCCACAATACCTTATAGTAGAGGTGGATACAATTCATCCGGACTTGAGGGAGGACAAGTTTCAGCCAGAGGGTTTGCTCCTCGCTTGTCCCACGCAACAGGAGACATACCGGAGAATGTTGGGGACCTAGACCAAGATAGTATGTTTTACTTGTAGTAGGCCGGACATTATTCTAGAGATTGTCCTATGAGAAGAAATAATGCTAGAGAATCTTATACAAGGGGTCGGAGTAGTGTTGGTGAAAATATTCCAGCTTGGTTCGGGTAGAGGCAGAGGAAGAGGTGGCGGAGGAGGTTTAACTATTTCAGCAACACCATCGGAACAAATTGGTCAACCACAAGCACAAGCTAGAGTATTTGCTACTACTAGAAATGAAGCATTTGTAGCACCTGAAATTGTTATCGGTATACTTTCTATTCATGATTCCGATGCACATGTTCTTATTGATCCCTGGATCCACATGTTCATTCATATCACATGATTTTGCATCGCATGTTCATGCTAATATAGAGGCATTAGGTTATGATATATATGTATCTATGCCTCGGGGGTATTATCACGTACGATAGTGAGATCATGTAACGTAGTAGTAGATAGTGTCAAACTACATGCGATTTGGTTGTTATTAATCTTAGAGAGTTTGATGTTATTTTGGGGATGGATTGGTTGTCAAGAAATCATGCTATTGTTGATTGTAAAATGAAGGAAGTGGCTATGGAAATACAAGGAGAAATGAAAATAGTAATGGTGGGTGAAAGGAAGACAATTCCTAATTGTTTGATTTCAGCAGGATCGTGTCGCTTAATTAAAATGGATGTGAAGCATATCTAATTAGTTTTATAGATACTACTAAGGTCGGTCCAGGGGTATTAGACATTCCAGTGGTCGGAGAATTTCCTAACATATTCTTAGATGATTTGCCCGGGTTTGCCACCAAATCGAGAGGTTGATTTCGAGATTGACATCATCGCACCTATTTCCATTGCACCATACAGAATGGCTCCATTAGAATTGAAAGAATTAAAGAAGCAATTAGAAGAGTTACTTGATAAAGGTTTCATCAGGCCAAGTACTTCACCTTGGGGAGCACCCGGCCTGCTTCAGAAGAAAAAGGATGGTAGTATGCGATTATGTATTGATTATAGGCAATTGAATAGGATTACGTTGAAGAATAAATATCCATTGCCGAGAATTGATGATTTGCTTGATCGCTAAAAGGTGCAACTGTGTTCTAAAAATTGATTTAAGATCAAAGTTATTGGCAACTCCGGGTTGAAGAGAAATCTAATACAAGATAGCATCTCGAACAAGGTATGGGCACTATGAATTTATTGTGATGCCATTTGGTTTAACAAATGCTCCGGTGTTTTTATGTCAACGATGAACAAGACTTTCCGAGCCATATTTAGATCACTTTGTTATTGTGTTTATTGATGATATTCCGATTTACTCTAGAAGCCCGGAAGAGCATGAACAACACTTGAGAATTGTTTTACGATTTTGAGGGAAAAATAACAGTTGTATGCAAAATTCAACAAATGCGAGTTTTGGATGGAGGAAATTGCATTCTTAGGGCATATTATTTCTAAACATGGAGTGCAACCAGATTCATCAAAGATTAAAGCAATTATTGAATGGGAACCGCTTCAGAAATGTTTCAAGTTCAAGTTTCTTGGGTTAATGCTATTATAGAAGATTTGTAAATGATTTTTCGGTTATTGCTAAGCCTTTAACAAACTTTGTTAAAGAAGAATGTGCCATTCCAAAGGATCTGAGTTATGTGATCAAAATTTTCAAGAGTTGAAGAAAAGGCTTACTACTACACCGAGTACTGCATTGCCATCCGAAATGGAGGTTATGTTGTATATACTGATGCTTCTAGGCAAGGACTTGGATGTGTCTTAATGCAGCATGGGAAGGTTATAGTGTAACACCCCATCACATGTTAACCAATAAACATTAGCCGGGGAAGCGACAAGCCGAGAATATATACCATGTAGATAGGTAAATATGTAGGTTGTTAAGAATCCAGACACAAGGTTATTAACATATAAACATATGATTATACTTAAACATCATTTAACAAGTATTACAACATCTTCTTATGCCTTATAAGGCATACTTCCATATATATCACATAACCGCATACAAAAATGCATCAGGAGGAGACTTCACAAAATCAGCCCAACTTGACAGAATCGCTAAAAGCTAGACTTCGTATACAACCAACGGATGCACTACTATTTACAAACCTGAAAAGAAAAATTTTGAGAGGGGTGAGCCTCCACCAAAGAATAAATAATCAACATAATCTATATCACATACACTTAATACAATTTCCACCCAATCATAAAAATTTTGACAGTTTTCTATCTTAACATACTGAAACTTAAATCAAGCTTAATCTTTATGCAATCATTCAATACTCTACTAATTCATGATAATCAGACCTTTAATTAATCAATGAGAGCATCAAATGAAGTTTTTCCAATTTGTAATCAAGAACCCTAATGACAAATTAATAACACTCAAGTAACAATTTACCAATTTCAGCTTTTGGGTTGCTAATATGCTTAAATCCTTTAGCTTTAGCTTGGCTCCTTCAATAGTTGGCAAAATCCTATCTTAATCTTAAGTTTTTCTAGGTATTCCACTCCTCTCTCTTATTCCAAATTTTGTGTTTTTGGCCCTGTACGAATTTTAGAGAAATGAAGAGGTAAAATGAGCTTACTCATGGTTCCAATTTCCAATATTCCTCTTAATGCCACCACCTACTAAACTATTTTTATCACCCTAAATTAATTCTTACCAACCATATATAGGTACTAACTTTTAATTGTATCTTTTAAGTCCAATCTATTTACCCAACCTTCAACTATTGGTTCAATTAAGTCTGGGCTTAATACACATAACCCAAGTACTTAATCAACTTATCTAAATTAATAATCTAATATCATGCTTCTTATTCTCTACTTATAATTAATATATATATGTTCTCATAAAATAAAATATCATTGATATACCATCATATGCCCAATGATTAAATGTAAATGCACATAACATGGATGATGAGAAAATGCAAAGTACAACTCTCCCTTCCTTAAGAAATTTCATCCCTAAATTTTAACAACTCACCAACATTACAATGGAATAGATGCGACATCTCATATGCCTTCTACTTCCTAAGTTGCTTCTCAGGTGAATGATGACTCCACTTAATTTTGACAATAGAATGTCTTTATTTCAATTTCTTAACCCTTCGATCAAGAATTTCTATCCGCTTCCACATATGTCAACTTTTCCGTGATTTCTATCTCCGGCTCTGGAATGATATGACTAGGATCCGATCTATATCGCCTCAACATAGAAACGTGAAAACATCATGAATAGAAGACAACTCGTAGGTAATGCTAACCTATAAGCCAATGGTCCAACTCTTTCAATAATTTCATAAGGTCCTACATACCCTGACCTAATTTCCTGTTTACCAAACCTTAATATTCCTTTCCATTGTGATACCCGTAAGAAAACTTTATCACCCACAATATATTCCATTTCCTTCGATGCAAATCAAGCATAACTCTTTGTCCGTCTCCTTGCTACTTTCAAATTCTTTTAACTATCTCTATTTTATCCATCGCTTTTACCACCTCGACCTTCAAGTCGCCTTTAAACCTTCAACATCCCAAAGATAATCGACTTCTACATTTCCTCCCATACAAAGCTCGTAAGGAGCCATACCGATACTAGAATGAAAACTGTTGTTATAACGGAATTCCATCCGTGGTATATAATCATCCCGCCACTTGAACTCAAGTGCAAGCCCTCATCATATCTTCTAATGTCCGAATAGTTCTTCCGATTGCCCATCCGCTCGAGGATGAAAAGTCGCATCGAAATGAAGCTTAGTATACTTTCGCAAACTCTCCCAAACGAAGTAAACTGGGATCCCTATCCGATACAATAGATATAGGCACACCATGCAATCTAACAATCTCGGAAATATACAATTCAGCAAGTTTATCAAGTGAACTGCTCTGTTTGCAGGGAAATGCACATTTAGTAAGTCGATCAACAATTACCCAAATAGCATCATGCTTGTTAAATGTACGCGTAATCCCATAACAAAATCCATAGTAATCTTATCCCACTTCCACACGGTGTAGATAAAGAATGAAGTTTACCGCAGTGCCCGGTGTTTCCTTTCACTTACTGACATGTCAAACACTTACTCACAAATTCCGCCACATCCTTCTCATTGGCCACCAATAATAAGGCTTCAAATTTTTGTACATTTTGGTACTTCAGGATGCATTGCATAAGGCATAGTGCGCTCATGCATGATTTCCTTCAAATTTCTACATCAGGTACACATACACGATTTCTATTCAATAACACACCATCATCTTTCAACACAAATTGTGTATTCTTTCCTTCTTGTACTCTACCCTTCATCCTTTGCAAATAAGAATCTTCTAACGTGCATCTTTAATTTTATCTCCAATCAAAGGCTTTACTTGTAATATGGCTAACGGGATCATTGTCATAAACATAAAACTTCACATCCATGCTCAAGTGCAACTAAATATTCTACATTGTAACAAATCATACTTGAAAAATTTTCCACCCGACTTCCTACTTAAAGCATCAGTAATAACATTTGCTTTTCCGTGATGATAATCAATAGTGCAATCATAATCCTTCAAAAGCTCAATCCATCTTCGTTGTCCTGATTCAACTCTTTCTCGCGTAGGGATATATTTCAAACTCTTTATGATCAAATATCTGAAATGTCTCCCCCGTATAAATAATGTCGCCATATCTTCAATGCATGTACAATAGCTACTAATTCAAGATCATGTGTAGGATAATTCAGCTCACGAGGTCGTGAATTGTCTCAAGCATAAGCTATAACCTTCCCGCCGCATTAAGACACATCCAAGTCCCTTGCCTAAGCATCAAGATATACAACATAACCTCCATTTCGGGATGGCAATGCGAAAGACGGTAGTAAGCCTTTTCTTCCAACTCTTTGAAAATTTTGATCACATAACTCCCCCCAATCGGAATGGCACATTCTTCTTTAACAAAGTCGTTAAGCATAAGCTATATTTATAAATATTAGAAAACAACTCAGAATACGGGATATTTATCAATCGGAGAAAATAACCCCATAATTTTAGTATATTTGTGAGTATGAGAAAACAACCCCTTAAAAGTGTTAATTTTAGAATATGAGAAAACAACCCCATAAAAGGGAAATTTATCGATATAAGAAAATAGCCTCGTAAAACGTGTATATTTATGAATATGAGAAAATAATCCTGTAAAAGTAGTGTAATAGTGAGTATGAGAAAACAACCTCATACAAGGGGTAAATTTTTAATATCATAAAACAATCTAGTAAGTGGCTATATTTATAAATATTCGAAAACAACTCCATAATACGAGGATATTTATCAATTGGAGAAAATAACCTCGTAATTTTGGTATATTTGTGAGCATGAAAAAATAACCCCTTAAATGTGTTAATTTTAGAATATGAGAAAACAACTCCGTGAAAGGGATATATTTGTCGATATAAGAAAATAACTCCGTAAGACGTGTATATTTATAAATATGAGAAAACAACTCCGTAAAAGTAGTGTAATTGCGAGTCTGAGAAGACAGCCTCGTAGAATGGGTAAATTTTTTAATATGAGAAACAATCTCGTAAGAGTGGGATATTTATAAATTTCAGAAAACAACCCCATAATACGGGGATATTTATAAATCGGAGAAAATAACCCCATACTTTTTTGGTATATTTATGAGTATGGGAAAAAAACCCCATAAAAGGGGTATATTTGTTGATATAAGAAATAACCCGTAATACTTGTATATTTATAAATTTGACAAAATAACCCTATAATAGTGCTAATAATTTAATATGAGAAAACGACCGTGTAAAAGTTTTATATTTATCATTATAAGAATATTTATCCATCGGACAAAATAACCCCGTAATTTTGGTATATTTGTGAGTATGAAAAATAACCCCATAAATGTGTTAATTTTATAATACGAGAAAACAACCCTGTAAAAGAGGTATATTTGGTTTGTAAAGTTATAAATTTGAAAAACAAATATGCAAAATATTTGATATGATATTATATGAATACGATGATTCTCGTAAAACAACCCCATAAAGTAAGGTAATTCATAGACTGAAAACAAATTTCAGATAAAGGGTAAATTTTAATATGAGAAAACAACCGGAGAAAATAACCTCAATTTTGGTATATTTGTGATAAAACAACCCCATAAATGGGTTAATTTTATAATATAAGAAAACAACCCCGTAAAAGGGGTATATTTATCGATATAGGAAATGTAATACTCGAATTTTTATTTAATAATGTTAATATTAATAATTATTAATTAATTAGTTTTTATTCAAATTAATTTAACTTTATTTCTATTTGGTTTAATTGGAATGATTTAAACGTAATTTTGAAATTTAATATTAGACCAATAAGGAGTTATTTTCTATATCCTATTAGTTTGCATTTTTAAGAAATTAATTAAGTAAATTATTTGAGAAATAATTATATTTTAGTTATTCAAATTTTTCCCAAATATATATATAGTATATATATAAATAAAATTATATTGGAAAATTTTGGAAAAATTTGTAAAGGATGTTTTTTATAAAAGAATTTTTGGGGAAATGGGTATTTTATTTAGCTAGTGGTATTAAATTTTAGGTTGGAAAATATTTAGCAAATTCATTATTTAATTTAATTGTGTATTAGGACTAAATTGGAAATTTATTTTAGAATGAGGATTAAAAGTATAATTTTATTATTATGGGGATTTAATGAAAATTTGTATGTTTGGTATTTTTATAAAATAAATGTGCTCAAGCAAGGGTATATGTAATTATGTATTTTTAATAATTCTAATTTGGCCCAAATTAAATAGTTGGGGCTTAATTGAAAGGCTAAAAAAGTTTAGGTTAATTGAATTTTCAAAAGCGTAAATTGAAGTAATTAAAAAGTTGAGAGACCAAAAGGTAAGAAAAGAAAATGCGGTGAATCTAAACGTCGAAGGTCTCGGTTGAAAGA
>NW_025963510.1:0-14137 GCF_019578655.1 Ricinus communis | reverse complement strand
TTTGAAAGATATAACCCTCTTACGGGGTTGCTTTCTCATATTGACAAATATACCACTTTTTTGGGGTTGTTTTCTCATTTTGAAAGATATACCCCTCTTACGGGGTTGTTTTTCTATGATTTTGAAATATATCCCTCTTATGGGGTTGTTTTCTCATATTGAAAAATACACCCCTCTTACGGGGTTATTTTCTCATATAGACAAATATACCCCTCTCACGGGGTTGTTTTCTCATATTGACAAATATACCACTATTTTGGGGTTTTTTTTCTCATTTTGAAAGATATACTCCTCTTACGGGGTTGTTTTCTCATGTTGACACATATATCCCATTTACGAGGTTGTTTTCTAATACTCACAAATATACACCTGTTACGGGGTTGTTTTCTCATGTTAAAAGAAATACCAGTTTTAAAGATTATTTTTTCATTTTGAAAGATATAACCCTCCTATGGGGTTGTTTTCTAATAGTGATAGATTTACCCCTCTTAAGGGGTTGTTTTCTAATATTGATAAATATACCCCTCTTACGGGGTTATTTTCTCATATTGACAAATATACCCCTCTTACGCGGTTATTTTCTCAAATTGACAAATATACCACTTTTTTGGGGTTGTTTTCTCATTTTGAAAGATGTACCCCTCTTACGGGGTTGTTTTCTCATGTTGAAACAAATACCCTATTTACGGAGTTGTTTTCTAAAATTCACAAATATACACCTCTTACGGGGTTGTTTTCTGATGTTAAAAGATATACCACTTTTTAAAGGTTATTTTTTCCTTTTGAAAGATATAACCCTCCTACGGGGTTGTTTTCTAATATTGGTAGATATACCCCTCTTACGGGGTTGTTTTATAATATTGACAAATATACCCCTCTTACGGGGTTGTTTTCTCATATTGACAAATATACCACTTTTTTGGGATTGTTTTCTCATTTTGAAAGATATACCCCTCTAACGGAGTTGTTTTTCTGAGATTGACAAATATACCCCTCTTACGGGGTTGTTTTCTCATATTGAAAAATATAACCCTCTTACGGGGTTATTTTCTCATATAGATAAATATACCCCTATCATCGGGTTGTTTTCTCATATTGAAAAATGTACCACTTTTTGGGGTTCTTTTTTCATTTTGAAAGATATACCCACTTACGGGGTTGTTTTCTAATATTGACAAATATACCACTCTTACAGGGTTGTTTTCTCATGTTGATAGATATAGCCCTCTTACAGAGTTGTTCTCTATTATTGACAAATATACCACTCTTACGGGTTTGTTTCCTCAAATTGACAAATATACCACTTTGTTAGGGTTGTTTTATCATGTTGACAAATATACTCCTCTTATGGGGTTGTTTTCTCATGTTGAAATATAGACCCCTCTTACGGGGTTGTTTTCTACTAATGTAAATACCCCTCTTCTGAGTTGTTTCTCATGTTGAAAAATATATACCCTCTCACGGGGTTGTTCTTATATTGACAAATCTACCCCTCTTACGGGGTTGTTTTCTCAAATTGATAAATATACCACTATCTTGGGGTTGTTCTCTCATGTTGACAAATATACCCCTGTTACGAGTTTGTTTTCTCAAATAGACAAATATACCACTTTGCTAGGGTTGTTTTCTCATGTTAAAAGATATACATCTCTTACGGGGTTGTTCTCTAATATTGACAAATATACCCCTGTTACGAGGTTGTTTTCTAATATTGCCAAATATACCCCATAATCGTTTACCCATATTTATAAATATACCACTTTTTTGGTGTTGTTTTCTCATTTTGAAAGATATACCCTGTTACGGTGTTGTTCTATAAAATTGACAAATATAACACTATCTTGAGTTGTTTCTCATGTTGAGATAAACCCTCTTACATTAGTTTTTCTAATATTGTCAAATATACCCCTTTTACACGGTTGTTTTCTCATGTTGACAAATATACCACTTTTTTGGGGTTGTTTTCTCTATTTGAAAGATATACCCCTCTTTATTCTCTAATATTGACAAATATACCCCTCTTATGGGGTTGTTTTCTCATTTTGATAGATATACCCCTCTTACGGGGTTGTTTTCTAATATTGACAAATATACCCCTCTTACGGGGTTGTTTTCCCATATTGGCAAATATACAACTCTTTTGGTGTTCTTTTTTCATTTTGAAAGATATACCCCTCTTACGGGGTTGTTTTCTCATATTAACAAATATACCACTTTTTTGGGGTTGTTTTCTAATTTTGAAAGATATACCCTGTAATATTGACAAATATACCCCTCTTATAGGGTTGTTTTCTCATATTGAAAAATATGCCCCTCTTACGGGGTTCTTTTCTCAAATAGACAAATATACCCCTCTTATGGGGTTGTTTTCACAAATTGACAAATATTCCATTTTTTTGGGGTTGTTCTCTCATGTTGACAAATATGCCCCTCTTATGGTATTGTTTTCTCATATTGACAAATATACCACTTTTATGGGGTTGTGTTCTCATGTTGAAAGATATACCACTCTTACGTGATTATTTTCTAATATTGACAAATATACCACTCTTACGGGGTTGTTTTCTCATATTGACAAATATACCACTTTTTTGGGGTTGTTTTCTCATGTTAAAAGATATACCCCTCTTACGAGGTTGTTTTCTAATATCGACAAATATACCACTTTTTTTTGGGGTTGTTTTAGATGTTCAAGATATACCCTACTTCACAGTTGTTTTCTAATATTGACAAATATACCCCTCTTATGGAGTTGTTTCCCCATATTGAAAAATATGGCCCTCTTACGTGGTTCTTTTCTCAAATTGACAATTATCCCTCTTTTTGGGGGTTGTTTTCTCATTTTGAAAGATAACCCCTCTTACGGGGTTCGTTTCTAATATTGACAAATATACCCCTCTTACGAGGTTATTTTCTAATATTGACAAATATACCCCTCTTTCGGGGTTATTTTCTAAATTTTACAAATATACCCCTCTTACAGGATTGTTTTCCCATATTAAAAAATATACCACATTTTTAGGGTTGTTTTTTCATTTTCAAAGATATACCCCTCTTAAGGGGTTGTTTTCTCATATTGACAAATATACCACTTTTTTGGGGTTGTTTTCTCATTTTGAAAGATATACCCCTTTTACGGGGTTATTTTCTAATATTTAGAAATATACACCTCTTACGGGGTAGTTTTCTGATATTGACAAATATACCACTTTTTGGGATTACTTTCTCATGTTAAGAGATATATCCCTCTTACGGGGTTGTTTTCTAATATTGACAAACATACCACACTTAGGGGTTGTTTTCTCACGTTGACAAATATACCATTTTTTTTGGGGTTGTTTTCTCATGTTGAAAGATAGACCCCTATTACAGGGTTGTTTTTCTAGGATTGACAAATATACCCCTCTTACGGGGTTGTTTTCTCATATTGAAAAATATAACCCTCTTACGGGGTTATTTTCTCATATAGATAAATATACCCCTATCATCGGGTTGTTTTCTCATATTGAAAAAACGTACCACTTTTTGGGGTTCTTTTTTCATTTTGAAAGATATACCCACTTACGGGGTTGTTTTCTAATATTGACAAATATACCACTCTTACAGGGTTGTTTTCTCATGTTGATAGATATAGCCCTCTTACAGGGTTGTTTTTGATTGACAAATATCTACCATTCTTGGTTTGTTTTCTAATTGACAAATATACCACTTTGTTAGGGTTGTTTTATCATGTTGACAAATATACTCCTCTTATGGGGTTGTTTTCTCATGTTGAAATATAGACCCCTCTTACGGGGTTGTTTTCTACTATTAACAAATATACCCCTCTTACGGGGTTGTTTTCTCATATTGAAAAATATACCCCGCTTACGGGGTTACTTTCTTATATTGACAAATCTACCCCTCTAACGGGGTTGTTTTCTCAAATTGATAAATATACCACTATCTTGGGGTTGTTTTCTCATGTTGACAAATATACTCCTGTTACGAGTTTGTTTTCTCAAATAGACAAATATACCACTTTGCTAGGGTTGTATTCTCTGTTAAGATAATACACCCTCTCTTACGGGTTGTTTTCTAATATTGACAAATATACCCCTGTTACGAGGTTGTTTTCTAATATTGCCAAATATACCCCATAATCGTTTACCCATATTTATAAATATACCACTTTTTTGGTGTTGTTTTCTCATTTTGAAAGATATACCCTGTTACGGTGTTGTTTTATAAAATTGACAAATATAACACTATCTTAGGGTTGTTTTCTCATGTTAAAAGATAAAACCCTCTTACGTGGTTGTTTTCTAATATTGTCAAATATACCCCTTCTACACGGTTGTTTTCTCATGTTGACAAATATACCACTTTTTTGGGGTTGTTTTCTCTATTTGAAAGATATACCCCTCTTTATTCTCTAATATTGACAAATATACCCCTCTTATGGGGTTGTTTTCTCATTTTGATAGATATACCCCTCTTACGGGGTTGTTTTCTAATATTGACAAATATACCCCTCTTACGGGGTTGTTTTCCCATATTGGCAAATATACAACTCTTTTGGTGTTCCTTTTTCATTTTGAAAGATATACCCCTCTTACGGGGTTGTTTTCTCATATTGACAAATATACCACTTTTTTGGGGTTGTTTTCTAATTTTGAAAGATATACCCTGTAATATTGACAAATATACCCCTCTTATAGGGTTGTTTTCTCATATTGAAAAATATACCCCCTCTTGAGTTCTTTTTCTCAATAGACAAATATACCCTCTTTTGGGTTGTCTTCACAAATTGACAAATATTCCATTTTTTTGGGGTTGTTCTCTCATGTTGACAAATATGCCCCTCTTATGGTATTGTTTTCTCATATTGACAAATATACCACTTCTATGGGGTTGTGTTCTCATGTTGAAAGATATACCACTCTTACGTGATTATTTTCTAATATTGACAAATATACCACTCTTACGGGGTTGTTTTCTCATATTGACAAATATACCACTTTTTTGGGGTTGTTTTCTCATGTTAAAAGATATACCCCTCTTACGAGGTTGTTTTCTAATATCGTCAAATATACCACTTTTTTAGGGTTATTTTCTGATGTTCAAAGATATACCCCTCTTACGAGGTTGTTTTCTAATATTGACAAATATACCCCTCTTACGAGGTTATTTTCTAATTTTGACAAATATACCCCTCTTTCGGGGTTATTTTCTAAATTTTATAAATATACCCCTCTTACAGGATTGTTTTCCCATATTAAAAAATATACCACATTTTTAGGGTTGTTTTTTCATTTTCAAAGATATACCCCTCTTAAGGGGTTGTTTTCTCATATTGACAAATATACCACTTTTTTGGGGTTGTTTTCTCATTTTGAAAGATATACCCCTTTTACGGGGTTATTTTCTAATATTGAGAAATATACACCTCTTACGGGGTAGTTTTCTGATATTGACAAATATACCACTTTTTGGGATTACTTTCTCATGTTAAGAGATATATCCCTCTTACGGGGTTATTTTCTAATATTGACAAACATACCACACTTAGGGGTTGTTTTCTCACGTTGACAAATATACCATTTTTTTTGGGGTTGTTTTCTCATGTTGAAAGATATACCCCTATTACAGGGTTGTTCTCTAATATTGACAAATGTACCCCTCTTACGGGGTTGTTTTCTCAAATTGACAAATTTACCACTTTTTTGAAGTTATTTTTTCATGTTGACAAATATACCCCTCTTACGGGGTTGTTTTCTCATGTTAAATATACCATTTTTTTGGGGTTGTTTTCTCATTTTGAAAGATATACCCTTCTTACGGGGTTATTTTCTAATATTGACAAATATACCCCTCTTACGTCGTAGTTTTCTCATATTGACAAATATACCCCTCTAACGGGGTTGTTTTCTTATTTTGGGGTTGTTCTCTTATGTTGACAAATATACCCCTCTAACGGGGTTGTTTTATCATGTTAACAAATTAACCACTTTTTGGGAGTTGTTTTCTCATGTTGAAAGATATACGCCTCTTACGGGGTTGTTCTCTAATATTGACAAATATACCCCTCTTATGGGTTTGTTTTCTCAAATTGACAAATCTACCACTTTTTTGGGGTTGTTTTCTCATGTTGCCAAAAATACTCCTCTTATGGGGTTGTTTTCTCAAATTAACAAATATACCACTATTTTGGGGTTGTTTTCTCATGTTGAAAGATAAACACCTCTTACGGGGTTATTTTCTAATATTAATAAATATACCTCTCTTACGGGGTTACTTTCTTATATTTGAAATATATCCCTCTTACGGGGTTATTTTCTCAAATTGACAAATATACCACTATTTTGGGGTTGTTTTCTCATGTTGACAAATGTACCCCTCTTACGAGGTTGTTTTCTCATGTTAAAAGGTATACCTCTCTTACGGGGTTATTCTGTAATATTAACAAATATACCCCTGTTACGAGGTTGTTTTCTAATATTGCCAAACATACCCCGTAAGCATTTACTCATATTTACAAATATACTACATTTTGGTGTTGTTTTCTAATTTTGAAAGATATGCCCCCGTTACGGGGTTGTTTTATAATATTGACAAATATAACACTTTTTTAGGGTTGTTTTCTCATGTTAAAAGATATAACCCTCTTACGTGGTTGTTTTCTAATATTGACAAATATACCCCTTTTACGGGGTTGTTTTCTCATGTTGATAAATATACTACTTTTTTGGGGTTGTTTTCTCTATTTGAAAGATATACCCCTCTTTATTTTCTAATATTGATAAATATACCCCTCTTACGGGGTTGTTTTCTCATATTGACAAATATACCCCTCTTACGGGGTTGTTTTCTCGTATTGACAAATATACCATTTTTTTTGGGTTTGTTTTCTCATGTTGAAAGATATACCCCTCTTACAAGGTTTTTTCTAAGATTGACAAATATACCCCTCTTATGGAGTTGTTTTCTCAAACTGATAAATTTACCACTTTTTTGGGGTTATTTTCTAATGTTGACAAACATACCCCTCTTACGGGGTTGTTTTCTCATGTTGACATATATGCCACTTTTTTGGGGTTGTTTTGTCATTTTGAATGATATACCCCTCTTACGGGGTTATTTTCTAATATTGACAAATATACCCCTCTTATGGGATTGTTTTATCATATTGACAAATATACCACTTTTTTTGGGTTATTTTCTCATGTTGACAAATATGCCACTTTTTTGAGGTTGTTTTCTCATTTTGATGGATATACCCCTCTTACGGGGTTATTTTCTAATATAGACACATATACCTCTCTTACGGGGTTGTTTTCCAATATTGACAAATATACCACTCTTTTGGTGTTCTTTTTTCATTTCGAAAAATATACCCCTTTTACGGGGTTGTTTTCTTATATTGACAAATATACCACTTTTATGGGGTTGTTTTCTAATTTTGATATATATACCCCTTTTACGGGGTTGTTTTCTCAAATTGAGAAACATACCACTTTTTTGGGGTTGTTTTTTCATGTTAAAAGATATACTACTCTACGGGGTTGTTTTCTAATTTTGATAGATATACCCCTCTTACGGGACTGTTTTCTCAAATTGAGAAACATACCACTTTTTTGGGGTTGTTTTCTCATGTTAAAATATACCCTCTCTGGGGTTGTTTCTAATATTGACAAATATATCACTTTATGGGTTGTTTCTAATTGTGAATATACCACTTTTGAGTTGTTTCATGTTAAAAAACATACAATTCTTCTGAGGTTGTTTTCTAATATTGACAAATATACCCCTCTTATACGAGGTTGTTTTCTAATATTGACAAATATACCTCTCTTTCGGGGTTATTTTCAAATTGAAAAAATATACCCTCTTCTGGGATTGTTTTTCATATTAAAAATATACCACTTTTGAGTTGTTTTCTCATTTCAAAGCTATACCCTCTTACTGAGTTGTTTTCTAATATTGACAAATATACCCCTCTTACTTGGGTTGTTTTCCCATATTGGCAAATATACAACTCTTTTGGTGTTCTTTTTCATTTTGAAGATATACCCCTCTTACGGGGTTGTTTTCTCATATTGACAAATATACCACTTTTTTGGGGTTGTTTTCTAATTTTGAAAGATATACCCTGTAATATTGACAAATATACCCCTCTTATAGGGTTGTTTTCTCATATTGAAAAATATGCCCCTCTTACGGGGTTCTTTTCTCAAATAGACAAATATACCCCTCTTATGGGGTTGTTTTCACAAATTGACAAATATACCATTTTTTTGGGGTTGTTCTCTCATGTTGACAAATATGCCCCTCTTATGGTATTGTTTTCTCATATTGACAAATATACCACTTTTATGGGGTTGTGTTCTCATGTTGAAAGATATACCACTCTTACGTGGTTGTTTTCTAATATTGACAAATATACCACTCTTACGGGGTTGTTTTCTCATATTGACAAATATACCACTTTTTTGGGGTTGTTTTCTCATGTTGAAAGATATTCCCCTCTTACGAGGTTATTTTCTAATATCGACAAATATACCACTTTTTTGGGGTTATTTTCTGATGTTCAAAGATATACCCCTCTTACGAGGTTGTTTTCTAATATTGACAAATATACCCCTCTTATGGAGTTGTTTCCTCATATTGAAAAATATGGCCCTCTTACGTGGTTCTTTTCTCAAATTGACAATTATCCCACTTTTTGGGGGTTGTTTTCTCATTTTAAAAGATATACCCCTCTTACGGGGTTCTTTTCTAATATTGACAAATATACCCCTCTTACGAGGTTATTTTCTAATATTGACAAATATACCCCTCTTTCGGGGTTATTTTCTAAATTTTACAAATATACCCCTCTTACAGGATTGTTTTCCCATATTAAAAAATATTCCACATTTTTAGGGTTGTTTTTTCATTTTCAAAGATATACCCCTCTTAAGGGGTTGTTTTCTCAGATTGACAAATATACCACTTTTTTGGGGTTGTTTTCTCATTTTGAAAGATATACCCCTTTTACGAGGTTATTTTCTAATATTGAGAAATATATACCTCTTACGGGGTAGTTTCTATATGACAAATATACCACTTTGGGATTGTTTTCTCATGTTAAAAATATATCCCTCTTACGGGGTTGTTTTCTAATATTAACAAACATACCACACTTAGGGGTTGTTTTCTCACGTTGACAAATATACCATTTTTTGGGGTTGTTTTCTCATGCCAAAATACTCCTCTTATGGGGTTGTTTCTCAAATTAACAAATATACCACTATTTTGGGGTTGTTTTCTCATGTTGAAGATAAACCCTCTTACGAGGTTATTTTCTAATATTGATAAATACCTCTCTTCTGAGGTTGTTCTTATATTGACAAATATACCTCTTTCAGGGGTTGTTTTCCAATTGACAAATATACCACTATTTTGGGGTTGTTTTCTCATGTTGACAAATGTACCCCTCTTACGAGGTTGTTTTCTCATATTAAAGGTATACCTCTCTTCAGGGGTTGTTTCTAATGTTGAAAATATACCCTCTTCGAGGTTGTTTTCTAATATTGACAAATATACCCCGTAAGCATTTACTCATATTTACAAATATACTACATTTTGGTGTTGTTTTCTAATTTTGAAAGATATGCCCCCGTTCCGGGGTTGTTTTATAATATTGACAAATATAACACTTTTTTAGGGTTGTTTTCTCATGTTGAAAGATATAACCCTCTTCATTAGTTGTTTTCAATATTGACAAATATACCCCTTTTACGGGGTTGTTTTCTCATGTTGATAAATATACTACTTTTTTGGGGTTGTTTTCTCTATTTGAAAGATATACCCCTCTTTATTTTCTAATATTGACAAATATACCCCTCTTATGGGGTTGTTTTCTCATATTGACAAATATACCCCTCTTACGGGGTTGTTTTCTCGTATTGACAAATATACCATTTTTTTGGGTTGTTTCTCATGTTGAAGATATACCCCTCTTACGGTTGTTTTCTAAGATTGACAAATATACCCCTCTTATGGGGTTGTTTTCTCAAACTGACAAATTTACCACTTTTTTGGGGTTATTTTCTAATGTTGACAAACATACCCCTCTTACGGGGTTGTTTTCTCATGTTGACATATATGCCACTTTTTTGGGGTTGTTTTCTCATTTTGAATGATATACCCCTCTTACGGGGTTATTTTCTAATATTGACAAATATACCCCTCTTATGGGATTGTTTTATCATATTGACAAATATACCACTTTTTTTGGGTTATTTTTTCATGTTGACAAATATGCCACTTTTTTGGGGTTGTTTTCTAATATAGACACATATACCTCTCTTACGGGGTTGTTTTCCAATATTGACAAATATACTACTCTTTTGGTGTTCTTTTTTCATTTCGAAAAATATACCCCTTTTACGGGGTTGTTTTCTTATATTGACAAATATACCACTTTTTTGGGGTTGTTTTCTAATTTTGATATATACCCTCTTTTGATTGTTTTCTCAATTGACAATATACCACTTTTACGTTGTTTTTTCATGTTAAAAGATATACTCCTCTACGGGGTTGTTTTCTAATTTTGATAGATATACCCCTCTTACGGGACTGTTTTCTTAAATTGAGAAACAAACCACTTTTTTGGGGTTGTTTTCTCATGTTAAAAGATATACCCCTCTACGGGGTTGTTTTCTAATACTCACAAATATATCCCTATTATGGGGTTGTTTTCTAAAATTGACAAATATACCACTTTTTTGGGGTTGTTTTCACATGTTAAAAAACATACAATTCTTACTGGGTTGTTTTCTAATATTGACAAATATACCCCTCTTACGAGGTTGTTTTCTAATATTGACAAATATACCTCTCTTTCGGGGTTATTTTCTAAATTTGACAAATATACCCCTGTTACAGGATTGTTTTTCCATATTAAAAAATATACCACTTTTTTAGGGTTGTTTTCTCATTTTCAAAGCTATTCCTCTCTTACGGGGTTGTTTTCTCATATTGACAAATATACCAGTTTTTTGGGGTTGTTTTCTCATTTTGAAAGATATACCCCTTTTTTGGGGTTATTTTCTAATATTGACAAATATACACCTCTTACAGGGTAGTTTTCTCATATTGACAAATATACCAGTTTTTGGGATTGTTTTCTCATGTTAAGAGATATACCCCTCTTACGGGGTTGTTTTCTAATATTGACAAACATACCACACTTACGGGGTTGTTTTCTCATGTTGACAAATATACCACTTTTTTGGGGTTGTTTTCTCATGTTGAAAGATATACCCTCTTGAGGGTTGTTCTCTGTATTAATGAATATACCCCTCAGCAGGTTGTTTTCTCAAATTTACCACTTCTTTGAGGTTGTTTTCTCATGTTGACAAATATACCCCTCTTACGGGGTTGTTTTCTCATGTTGACAAATATACCACTTTTTCAGTGTTGGTTTCTCATTTTGAAAGATATACCCCTCTTACGGGGAAGTTCTCTAATATTGACAAATCTACCACTTTTTTGGGGTTGTTTTCTCATGTTGACAAATCTACCACTTTTCTGGGGTTGTTTTTTCATGTTGACAAATATACCCGTCTTACGGGGTTGTTTTCTCATGTTGTAAAATATACCACTTTTTTAGGTTTGTTTCCTCATTTTGAAACATATACCTCTCTTACAGGGTTGCTTTCTCATTTTGACCAATATAACTCTCTTACGGGGTTGTTTTCTCATATTGACAAATATACCGCTTTTTTTGGGGTTATTTTCTTATGTTGAAAGATATACCCCTCTTATGGGGTTGTTCTCTAAGATTGTGAAATATACCCCTCTCACGGGTTTGTTTTCTCAAATTGACAAATTTATTACTTTTTTGGGGTTGTTTTCTCGTTTTGAATGATATACCCCTCTTACGGGGTTATTTTCTAATATTGACAAATATACCCCTCTTACGGGTTATTTTCTAATATTGACAAATATACCCCTCTTACGGGATTGTTTTATCAAATTGACAAATATACCAATTTTTGGGGGTTGTTTTCTCATGTTGACAAATATACCACTTTTTCGGGGTTGTTTTCTGATTTTGATAAATGTACCCCTGTTACGGGAATGTTTCTGATATTAACAAATATACCCTTCTTACGGGGTTGTTTTCTCATATTGACAAATATACCACTTTTTTGGTATTGCCTTCTCATTTTGAAAGATATACCCCTCTTACGGGGTTGTTTTATAATATTGACAAATATACCACGTTTTTTGGGTTTTCTCATGTCAAAAGATATACATGTCCTATATGGTTGTTTTCTAATATTGATAAATATACTTATTTTCTGATATTTACAAATTTACCCCTCTGTCTTGCTTGTTTTCTCAAATTGCTAAATATACCACTTTCTTGGGGTTGTGTTCTCATTTTGAATGATATACCCCTCTTCCGGGTTTGTTTTCAAATATTGACAACTATACTCCTATTACGGGGTTGTTTTCTCATATTGACAAATACACCACTTTTTTGGGGTTGTTTTCACATGTTAAAAGATATACCCCTCTTATCGGGTTGTTTTATAATATTGACAAGTACACCCTTCTTCCGAGGTTGTTTTCTAATATTGACAAATATACCCCTCTTCCGAGGTTGTTTCTAATAATGACAAATATACCCCATTTACGGGGGTTGTTTTCTCATATTGAGAGATATATCTCTCTTACGATGTTGTTTTATGACATTGACAAATATATCCCTTCTACTGGTTTGTTTTCTCATATTGACAAATATACCACTTTTTTCTTATTGTTTTCTCATGTTGAAAGATATACCCCTCTTATGGGGTTGTTATCTAATATTGACAAATATACCCCTCTTACGGGTTGTTTTCTCATATTGAAAGATATACCTCTCTTACGGGGTTGTTTTCACTTGTTCAAAGATATACCTCTCATACGGGATTATTTTCTAATATTGATAAATGTACCCCTCTTACGGGGTTGTTTTCTAATATTGACAAATATACCCCTCTTACAGGGTTGTTTTCTCAGGTTGACAAATATACCACTTTTTTGGGGTTACTTTCTCATTTAGAAAGATATATCACTTTTTCGGGGTTGTTTTCTCATGTTGAAAGATATAAAACTTTTTCGGGGTGGTTTTCTAATATTGACAAATATACCCCTCTTACGGTGTTGTTTTCTGATATTGGCAAATATACTCCTCTTACGGGGTTGTTTTCTCATGTTGAAAGATATACCCCACTTACGGGGTGATTTTCTAATATTGACAAATATACCCCTCTTACGGGGTTGTTTTCTCAAATTGAGAAATACACCACTTTTTTATGGTTGTTTTCTCATGTTGAAAGATATACTCCTCTTACAGGGTTATTTTATAACATTGACAAATATACCCCTCTTACGGGGTTGTTTTCTCATATTAAACCATATACCACTTTTCTGGGGTTGTTTCCTCATGTTGAAAGATATATCCCTCTTACGATGTTGTTTTCTAATATTGACAAAATACCCCTCTTACTGGTTATTTTTTCATATTAACAAATATTGCACTTTTTTGGGGTTGTTTTCTCATGTTGAAAGATTATCACTACGGTTTGTTTCTAATATTGACAAATATACCCTCTTACGATTGTTTTCTGTAATTAAGCCATATACACCACTTTTATGGATTTGTTTTCTCATGTTGAAGATATACCCCTCTTATGAGGTTGTTTTCTAATATTGACAAATACACCCCTCTTACGGGGTTGTTTTCTCATGATAAACAAATATACTTTTCTTGCAGTTGTTTTCTCATATTGAAAGATATACCCCCTTTACGGTGTTGTTTCTATTATTGACAAATATACCCCTCTTACGAGGTTGTTTTCTCAAATTGAGAAATATACCACTTTTTTGGGGTTGTTTTCTCATGTTGAAAGAAATACCCCTCTTACGGGGTTATTTTCTAATATTGACAAATATAGCCCTCTTATGGAGTTATTTTCTCATATTAAACAATATACCACTTCTCTGGGGTTGTTTTCTCATGTTAATAGATATATACCTCTTATGAGGTTGTTTTCTCATATTGACAAATATAGCACTTTTTGAGGTTGTTTTCTCATGTTGAAAGATATACCCTCTT
>NW_025963509.1:0-14185 GCF_019578655.1 Ricinus communis | reverse complement strand
AACATGAGAAAACAATCCCAAAAAAGTGGTATATTTTCTAATATGAGAAAACAACCTTATAAGAAGGATATATTTGTCAATATTCGAAAACAACCCCACAAGAAGAGTATATCTTTGAACATGAGAAAACAACCCCAAAAAAGGGGTATATTTGTCAATATGAGAAAACAACACCATTAGAGGAGTATATTTGTCATTATTAGAGAACAACTACGGAAGAGGGGTATATCTTTCAACATGACAAAACAAACCCAAAAGAAAGGTATATTTTTTAATATGAGAAAACAACCCCGGAAGAAGGGTATATTTATCAATATTAGACAACAACCCCGTAAGAGGAGTATATTTGTCAATATGAGAAAGTAATCACGCAAGAGGAGTATATTAGTCAATAGTAGAAAACAACCCCGTAAGAGGGGTATATTTGTCAACATGAGAAAACAACCCAAAAAAAGTGGTATATTTGTCAATATTAGAAAATAACCCCGCAAGAGGGGTATATTAGTCAATATTAGAAAACAACCTCGTAAGAGGGGTATATCTTTCAACATGAGAAACAGCCCCAAAAAAGTGATATATTTATCAATATGAGAAAACAACCTCGTAAGAGGGGTATATTTGTCAATATTAGAAAACAACGTCACAAGAGGGGTATATTAGTCAACATTAGAAAACAACACCGTAAGATGGGTATATCTTTCAACATGAGAAAACAACTCCAAAAAAGTGGTATATTTGTCAATATGAGAAAACAACCCCGTAAGAGGGGTATATTAGTCAATATTACAAAACAACACCGTAAGAGGGATATATCTTTCAACATTAGAAAACAATCTCAACAAAGTGATATATTTGTCAATATGATAAAATAACCCCATTAGAGGGGTTAATTTTTCAATATTAGAAAACAACCCTGTAAAGTGGGGTATATCTTTTAACATGAGAAAACAACCCTAAAAAAAGGTATATTTTTTAAAATGAGAAAACAACCTCGTAAGAGTGGTATATTTATCAATATTAGAAAACAACCCCGTAAGAGGGGCATATCTTTCAACATGAGAAACTTCCCCAAAAAAGTGGTCTATTTGTCAATATGAAAAAAAACCCCATAAGAAAGGTATATTTGTCAATATTAGAAAACAACCCCGTAAGAGGGGTATATTAGCCAATATTAGAAAACAACCCCGTAAGAGGGGTATATCTTTAAACATGAGAAACAACCCCAAAAAAGTAGTATATTTTCTAATATGAGAAAACAACCTTATAAGAGCGGTATATTTGTCAATATTAGAAAACAACCCCATAAGAAGGGTATATCTTTGAACATGAGAAAACAACCCCAAAAAAGTGGTATATTTGATAATCTGAGAAAACAACACCGTTAGAGGAGTATATTTGTCAATATTAGAGAACAACCACGGAAGAGGAGTATATGTATCAACATGACAAAACAATCCCAAAAAAATAGTATATTTTTTAATATGAGGAAACAACCCCGTAAGAGGGATATATTTGGCAATATTCGAAAACAACCCCGTAAGAGGGGAATAATTATCAATATTAGAAAACAACCCCGTAAGAGGGGTATATTTATCAATATGAGAAAATAATCCCGCAAGAGGCGTATATTAGTCAATAGTAGAAAACAACCCCGTAAGAGGGGTATATTTGTCAACATGAGAAAATAACCCCAAAAAAGTAGTATATTTGTCAATATGAGAAAACAACCCCGTAAGAAGGGTATATTAGTCAATATTACAGAACACCCCGTAAGAGGGGTATATCTTTCAACATGAGAAACAACCGCAAAAAAGTGATATATTTATCAATATGAGAAAACAACCCCGTAAGAGGGATATATTTATCAATATGAGAAAACAACCCCGCAAGAGGGGTATATTAGTCAATATTAGAAAGCAACCCCGTAAGAGGGGTATATCTTTCAACACGAGAACCACCCCAAAAAAGTGATATATTTATCAATATGAGAAAATAACCCCGTAAGAGGGGTATATTAGTCAATATTAGAAAATAACTCCGGAAGATGGGTATATCTTTCAACATGAGAAAACAACTATAAAAAAGTGGTATATTTGTCAATATGAGAAAACAACCCCGTAAGAGGCGTATATTTATTAATATAAGAAAAGAACCCCGTAAGAGGGGTATATCTTTCAACATGAGAAAACAACCTCAAAAAAGTGGTATGTTTGTCAATATGATAAAATAACCCCGTTAGAAGGGTTAATTTTTTAATATTAAAAAACCACCCCAAAACGAGGGGTATATCTTTCAACATAAGAAAACAACCCTAAAAAAATGGTATATTTTTTAATATGAGAAAATAACCTCGTAAGAGGGTTATATTTGTCAATATTAGAAAACAACCCCGTAAGAGGAGTACATCTTTGAACATGAGAAAACAACCCCAAAAAAGTTGTGTATTTATCAATTTAAGAAAACAACCCCGAAAGAGTGGTTTGTTTGTCAATGTTAGAAAACAACAACGGAAGAGGGGTATATTTGTCATTATTAGAGAACGACCCCGTAAGAGGGGTATAACTTTCAACTTTAGAAACAACCCAAAAAAGTGGTATATTTGTGAATATGAAAAGACAACCCTGTAAGAGGGGTATATCTTTCAACATGAGAAAACAACGCCAAAAAAATGGTATATGTGTCAATATGAGAAAGTAACCCCGATAGAGGGGTATATTTGTCGATATTAGAAAACAACCCCATAAGAAGGGTATATTTGTCAATATTAGATAACAATCCCGTAAAAGGAGTATATCTTTCAACATGAGAAAATAACCCGAAAAAGTGGTATATTTTCTAATATGAGAAAACAACCTTGTAAGAGGGGTATATATGTCAATATTAGAAAACAACCCCATAAGAAGGGTTTATCTTTGAACAAGAGAAAACAACCCTAAAAAGAGGTATATTTTTTAATATGAGAAAACAACCCCGTTAGAAGGGTATATTTGTCAATATTAGAAAACAACACCGTAAGAGAGGTTAATTTGTCAGTATTATAAAACAACCCGTAAGAGGGGTATATCTTTCAACATGACAAAATAACCCCAAAAAAATGGTAAATTTTTTAATTTGCGAAAATAACCCCGTAAGAGGGGTATATTTGTCAATATTAGAAAATAACCCCGTAAGTGGGGTATAACTTTCAACATTAGAAACAACCTAAAAAATGTGCTATATTTTTTAATATGAGAAAACAACCCCGTAATAGGGATATATTTGTCAATATTAGAAAACAACTCCTTAAGAGGGGTATGTCTTTCAACATGAGAAAACAACCTAAAAAAGTAGTATATTTCTCAATATTAGAAAACAACCCCGTAAGAGGGGTATATTTCTCAATATTACAAAACAACCCCAAAAAAGGGGTATATCTTTGAACATGATAGAACAACCCCAAAAAAGTGGTATATCTGTCAATATGAGAAAACAACCTTGTAAGAGCCATATTTGTCAATATTAGAAAACAACCCCATAAGAACGGTATATCTTTGAACATGAGAAAACAACAACAAAAAAGGGGTATATTTGTCAATTTGAGAAAACAACCCCGTAAGAGAGTATATTTGTCATTATTAGAAAATAACATCATAAGAGAAATATATTTGTCAATATTAGAGAACAACCACAGAAGAGGCGTATATATTTCAACATGACAAAACAACCCCAAAAAAATGGTATATGTTTTAATATGCGATAACAACCCCGTAAGAGGGGTATATTTGTCAATATAAGAAAACAACCTCGTAAGAGGGGTATATCTTTCAACATGACAGAACAACCCCAAAAAAATAGAATATTTTTTAATATAAGAAAATAACCCCATAAGAGGGATATATTTGTCAATATTAGACAACAACCCCATAAGAGACGTATAACTTTCAACATTAGAAACAACCTCAAAAAAGTGGTATATTTCTCAATATGAAAGAACTACCCTGTGAGAGGGATATATTTGTCGATATTAGAAAACAACTCCGTAAGAGGGTTATATCTTTCAACAAGAGAATACAGCCCAAAAAATTTGGTATATATGTCAATATCGAAATACAACCCCGTAAGAGGGGTTAATTTGTCAATATTAGAAAACAACCCTATAAGAGGGGTATATCTTTCAAGATGAGAAAACAACCCCAAAAAAATGGTGTATGTGTCAATATGAGAAAGCAACCCCGTAAGAGGGGTATATTTATAAATATTAGAAAACAACCCCGTAAGAGGGGTATATTTGTCAATATTAGAAAATAACCCCGTAAAAGGAGTATATCTTTCAACATGACAAAACAACCCTAAAAAGTGATATATTTTCTAATATGAGAAAACAACCTTGTAGGAGGGGTATATATGTCAATATTAGAAAACAACCCCATAAGAAGGGTATGTCTTTGAACATGAGAAAACAACCCCAAAAAAGTGGTATATTTGTCAATATGGGAAAACTACCTAGTAAGAGGGGTATATTTGTCAATATTAGAAAACAACACCGTAAGAGGGGTTAATTCTTTAATATTAGAAAATAACCCCGTAAGAAGGGGATATCTTTCAACATGACAAAACAACCCCATAAAAATGGTGTATTTTTTAATTTGAGAAAATAACCCCGCAAGAGGGGTATATTTGTCAATATTAGAAAATAAGCCCGTAAGAGGGGTATAACTTTCAACATTAGAAACAACCTCAAAAAGTGGTATATTTGTCAATATGAAAGAACGACCCCGTAAGAGGATTATATTTTTCAATATTAGAAAATAATCCCGTAAGAGGGGTTAATTTGTCAATATTAGAAAATAACCCCTTAAGAGGGGTTAATTTGTCAATATTAGAAAACAACCCCGTAAGAGCGATATATCTTTTAGCATGAGTAAACAACCCCAAAAAAATGGTATATGTGTCAATATGAGAAAGCAACCCCGTAAGAGGGGTATATTTGTCAATATTAGAAAATAACCACGTAAAAGGGGTATATCTTTCAACATGAGAAAACAACCCTTAAAAAGAGGTATATTTGTTAATATGAGAGAACAACCCCATAAAAGGGGTATATTTATGAATATTAGAAAATAACACCGTAAGAGAGGTTAATTTGTCAATATTAGAGAACAACCCGTAAGAGGGGTATATCTTTCAACATGACAAAACAACCCCAAAAAATGCTATATTTTTTAATTTGAGAAAATAACCCCGTCAGAGGGGTATATTTGTCAATATTAGAAAACAACCCCGTAAGAGGGGTATAACTTTCAACAATAGAAACAACCTCAAAAATGTGGTATATTTTTCAATATTAGAAAACAACTCCTCTAGAGGGGTATGTCTTTCAACATGAGAAAACAACCCTGTAAGAGGGGTAGATTTCTCAATATTAGAAAACAACCCCGTAAGAGGGGTAGATTTCTCAATATTAGAAAACAACCCCGTAAGAGGGGTATATTTCTCAATATTACAAAACAACCCCAAAAAGGGGGTATATCTTTCAACATGATAGAACAACCCCAAAAAAGTGGTATATCTGTCAATATGAGAAAGCAACCTTGTAAGAGCCATATTTGCCAATATTAGAAAACAGCCACATAAAAACGGCATATCTTTGAACATGAGAAAATAACAGCAAAAAAGGGGTATATTTGTCAATTTGAGAAAACAACCCCGTAAGAGGGGTATATTTGTCATTATTAGAAAATAACATCGTAAGAGGAATATATTTGTCAATATTAGAGAACAATCACAGAAGAGGCGTATATATTTCAACATGACAAAACAACCCCAAAAAAATGGTATATTTTTTAATATGCGATAACAACCCCGTAAGAGGGGTATATCTTTCAACATGACAGAACAACCCCAAAAAAATGGAATATTTTTTAATATAAGAAAATAACCCCATAAGAGGGATATATTTGTCAATATTACAAAACAACCCCATAAGAGAGGTATGACTTTCAACATTAGAAATAACCTCAAAAAAGTGGTATATTTCTCAATATGAAAGAACTACCCTGTGAGAGGGATATATTTGTCGATATTAGAAAACAACTCCGTAAGAGGGGTATATCTTTTAACAAGAGAATACAACCCAAAAAAATTGGTATATATGTCAATATCGAAATACAACCCCGTAAGAGGGGTTAATTTGTCAATATTAGAAAACAACCCTATAAGAGGGGTATATCTTTCAACATGATAAAACAACCCCAAAAAAATAGTGTATGTGTCAATATGAGAAAGCAACCCCGTAAGAGGGGTATATTTGTAAATATTAGAAAATAACCCCGTAAGAGGGGTATATTTGTCAATATAAGAAAATAACCCCGTAAGAGGGGTATATCTTTCAACATGACAGAACAACCCTAAAAAAGTGATATATTTTCTAATATGAGAAAACAACCTTCTAGGAGGGGTATATATGTCAATATTAGAAAACAACCCCAAAAGAGAGGTATAACTTTCAACATTAGAAACAACATCAAAAAAGTGGTATACTTCTCAATATGAAAGAACTACCCTGTGATAGGGGTATATTTGTCTATATATTATTAAACAACACCGTAAGAGGGGTATATCTTTCAACAAGAGAATACAGCCCAAAAAAATTGGTATATATGTCAATATCGAATACAACCCCGTAAGAGGGGTTAATTTGTCAATATTAGAAAACAACCCTGTAAGAGGCTTATATCTTTCAACATGAGAAAACAACCCCAAAAAAATGGTGTATGTGTCAATATGAGAAAGCCACCCTCAGTAGTATATTTCTGTTTGTAAGATAGAACTCAAAGAGGGGTATATTTGTCAATATTAGAAAATTAACACAGTAAAGGAGTATATCTTTCAACATGAGAAACAAATATAAGTTAATATGAAAACAACCTTGTAGGAGGGGTATATATGTCAATATTAGAAACAACCCCATAATAAGGGTATATCTTTGAACATGAGAAAACAACCCCAAAAAAGTAGTATATTTGTCAATATGGGAAAACTACCATGTAAGAGGGGTATATTTATCAATATTAGAAAGCAACACCGTAAGAGGGGTTAATTTTTAATATTAGAAAACAACCCTGTAAGAGGGGGATATCTTTCAACATGACAAAACAACCCCATAAAAATGGTGTATTTTTTAATATGAGAAAATAACCCCGTAAGAGGGGTATATTTCTCAATATCAAAAAATAAGCCCGTAAGAGGGGTATAACTTTCAACATTAGAAACAACCTCAAAAAAGTGGTATATTTGTCAATATGAAAAAACAACCTCGTTAGAGGGATATATTTTTCAATATTAGAAAACAACCCCGTAAGAGGTGTTAATTTGTCAATATTAGAAAACAACCCCGTAAGAGGGGTATATCTTTCAACATGAGTAAACAACCCCAAAAAAATGGTATATGTGTTAATATGAGAAAGCAACCCTGTAACAGGGGTATATTTGTCAATATTAGAAAACAACCCCATAAAAGGGGTATATTTTCAAGTTGAGAAAACAACCCCAAAAAAGTGGTTGTTTTCAAATATGAGAAAACAACCTTGTAAGAGGGGTATATTTGTCAATATTAGAAAACTACCCCATAAGAGGGGTATATCTTTCAACACGACAAAACAACCCCAATATTAAAAACAACCCCAAAAAAGCAGTATAGTTGTCAATATGGGAAAACTACCCCATAAGAGGGGTATATTTATCAATATTAGAAAACAACACCGTAAGAGGGGTACATCTTTCAACACGACAAAACAACCCCATAAAAATGGTGTATTTTTAATATGAGAAAATAACCCCGTAAGAGGGTATATTTGTCAATATTAGAAAACAACCTCGTAACAGGGGTATAAGTTTCAACATTAGAAACAACCTCAAAAAAGTCATATATTAGTCAATATGAAAAAACAACCCCATAAGAGGGATATGTTTTTCAATATTAGAAAACAATTTCGTAAGAGGGGTATGTCTTTCAACTTGAGAAAACAACACAAAAGAAGTAGTATATTTGTCAATATTAGAAAACAACCACGTAAGAGAGGTATGTCTGTCAACATGACAAAACAACACCAAACAAATGGTGTATTTTTTAAGATGAGAAAACCACCCCGTAAGAGGGGTATATTTGTCAATATTACAAAACAACCCTATAAGAGGGGTATATTTGTCAATATTAGGAAACAACCCCGTAAGATGGGTATATTTGTCAATGTTAGAAAACAACTCCAGAATCAAGGGTATTTCTTTGAACATGAGAAAACAACCCTAAAAACGTGGTATATTTATCAATATAAGAAAACAACCCCGTAAGAGGGATATATTTGTCAATATTAGAAAACAACATCGTAAGAGGGGAATATTTGTCAATATTAGAAAACAACCCTACAAGAGGGGTATATTTGTCAATATTAGAAAACAACCTCATAAAAGGGGTATAACTTTCAACATTAGAAACAACCCTAAAAAACGGTACATTTGTCAATATGAAAAAATAACCCGTAAAAGGGATATATTTGTCGATATTATAAAATAACTTCGTAAGAGGGGTATATCTTTCAACATGAAAAAACAACCCAAAAAAGTGGTATATATTGTCAATATAAGAAAACAACCCCCTAAGAGGGGTTAATTTGTAAATAATAGAAAATAATCCCGTAAGAGGGGTATATCTTTCAACATGATAAAAAAACCGCAAAAAAAAATGGTATATTTTTTAATATGAGAAAATAACCTCGTAAGATGGGTATATTTGACAATATTCGAGAACAACCCCCTAAGAAGGGTATAACTTTAATAATAGAAACAACCCCAAAAAAGTGGTATATTTGTCAATATGAAAAAACAACCAAGGAAGAGGATATATTTGTCAATATTAGAAAACAACCACGTAAAAGGGGTATGTTTGTCAACATGACACAACAACGCCAAAAAAATGGTATATTTTTTAATATGAGAAAACCACCCCGTAACAGGGGTATATTTGTCAATATTACAAAACAACCCTATAAGAGGGGTATATTTGTCAATATTAGAAAACAACCCCGTAAGATGGGTATATTTGTCAATATTAGAAAACAGCTCCAAAATCAAGGGTATTTCTTTGAACATGAGAAAAAAAACTGTAAAAACGTGGTATATTTATCAATATAAGAAAACAACCCCGTAAGAGGGATATATTTGTCAATATTAGAAAACAACACCGTAAGAGGGGAATATTTATCAATATTAGAAAACAACCCCACAAGAGGGGTATATTTGCCAATATTAGAAAATAACCCCGTAAGAGGGGTATAACTTTCAACATTAGAAACAATCCTAAAAAATGGTACATTTGTCAATATGAAAAAATAACCTGTAAGAGGTACATGTTTGTCAATATTATAAAATAACTTCGTAAGAGGGGTATATCTTTCAACATGAAAAAACAACCCAAAAAACTGGTATATATTGTCAATATGAGAAAACAACCCCGTAGGAGGGGTTAATTTGTCAATAATAGAAAACAAGCCCGTTAGAGGGGTATATCTTTCAACATGACAAAACAACCCCAAAAAAGTATTATATTTTTTAATATGAGATAATAACCTCGTAAGAGGGGTATATTTGACAATATTCGGGAACAACCCCCTAAGTGGGATATAACTTTAACAATAGAAACAACCCCAAAAAAGTGGTATATTTGTCAATATGAAAAAACAACCAAGGAAGAGGGATATATTTGTCAATATTAGAAAACAACTCCGTAAGAGGGATATATCTTTCAACATGAGAATACAACCCAAAAAGATTGGTATATTTGTCAATATTGAAAAACAACCCCGTAAGAGGGGTATATTTGTCAAGATTTAGAAAATAACCCTGTAAAAGGGCTACATCTTTCAACATGAGAAAACAAGCCCGAAAAGTGGTATATTTTTAAATATGATAAAACAATCTTGTAAGAGGGGTATATTTGTTAATATTAGAAAACAACCCCGTAAGAGGGGTTAATTTTTCAATATTAGAAAACAACCCTGTAAGGGGGGTATATCTTTCAACATGAGAAAATAACCCAAAAACAATGGTATATTTGTCAACATGAAAAATAACACCGTAAAAGGGGTTAATTTGTTAATATTACAAAGAACCCCCTAAGAGGATCATATCTTTCAGCATGCCGAAACGACCCCAAAAAAATGGTATATTTCTTAATATGAGAAAATAACCCTGTAAGAGGAGTATATTTGTTAATATTAGAAAACATCCCCGTTTGAGGGGTATAACTTTCAACATTAGAAACAATCCCAAAAAGTGGTATATTTGTCAATATGAAAAACAACCCCGTAAAAGGGATATATTTGTCAATATTATAAAATAACTCCATAAGACGGGTATATCTTTCAACATGAGAAAACAACCTAAAAAAATGGTACATTTATCTAAATGAGTAAACAACCCCGTAAGAGGGGTTCATCTCTCAATATTACAAAACAACCCCGTAAGAGGGGTATATCTTTCAACATGACAAAACAACCCCAAATAAATGGTACATTTTTTAATATGAGAAAACAACCCCGTAAGAGGGGTATTTCTTTCAACAGGAGAAAACAAACCCAAAAAAGTGGTATATTTTTTTATATGAGAAATCAACCTTGTAAGAGGGATATATTTGTTAATATTAGAAAACAACCCCATAAGAGGGGTATGTCTTTCGACAAGAGAAAACAACCTAGTATATTTTTTTAATATGAGAAAACAACCTGATAAGACGGGTATATTTGTCAATATTAGAAAGTAACCCCCGTAAGAGGGGTATATATTTCAACATGGGAAAACTACCCTAAAAAAATGGTATATTTCTTAAACAACCCCGTGAGAGGGGTATATTTGTCAATATTAGAAAACAACCCTGTCAGAAAGGTATTTTTGTCAATATTAGAAAACAACCCTGTAAAAGGGATATATCTTTCAACATGAGTAAACAATTCCAAAAAATGTGGTATGTTTTTTAATATGAGAAAACAACCTTATAACAGGGGTATATTTGTCAATAATAGAAAACAACCCCATTAACAAGGGTATATCTTTGAATATGAGAAAACAACCCCGTAAGAGGAGTATATTTGTCAATATTAGAAAACAACACCGTAAGAGGGGTATATTTGTCAATATTAAAAAAGAACACCGTAAGAGGGGTATAATTATCAATATTAGAAAACAACCCTGCAAAGGGGTATATTTGTCAATATTAGAAAACAACCCCGTAAGAGGGGTATATGTTTCAACATAACAAAACAACCCTAAAAAAATTGTAGATATTTTAATATGAGAAAATAACCCCATAAGAGGGGTTTATTTATCAATATTATAAAACAACCACCTAAGAGGGGTATAACTTTAACATTAAAAACAACCCCAAATAAATTGTATATTTTTTAATATGAGAGTAACCCCGTAAGAGGGGTATATTTATCAATATTAGAAAACAACATCATAAGAGGGGTATAACTTTCAACATTAGAAACAACCCTAAAAAAGTGGTATATTTGTCAATATGAAAAAACAACCCCATGAGAGGGGTATATTTGTCGATATTAAGAAACAACCCAGTAAGAGGTGTATATCTTTCAACATGAGAAAACAACCCAACAAAAGTGGTATATTTTTTAATATAAGAAAACAACCGTGTAAGAGGGGTATATTTGTCCATATTAGAAAACAACCCTTTAAGAGGGGTATATCTTTCAACATAAGAAAACAACCCCAAAAAAGGGGTATATTTGTCAATATGAGAAAACAACCCCGTAAGAGGAGTATATCTTTCAACATGACAAAACAACCCCAAAAAAGTCGTATATTTATCAATACGAGAAAACAACCCACGTAAGAGAGGTATATCTTTCAACATGAGAAAACAACCCAAAAGAAGAGGTATATTTGTCAGTATTAAAAAACAAGCCCGTAAGGGAGGTATATGTTTCAACATGAGAAAACAACCCAAAAAAGAGGTATATTTATCAGTATTAGAAAACAACCCCGTAAGAAGGGTATATCTTTCAACATGAGAAAACAACCCCAAAAAACTGGTATATTTGTCAATATGAGAAAACAACCCCGTAAGAGGCGTATATCTTTCAACATGAGAAAACAATCCCAAAAAACAAGTATATTAGTCAATAGGAGAAAAGAACCCCGTAAGAGTCGTATATCTTTCAACATGAGAAAACAACCCCAAAAAAGTGGAACATTTATCAATATCAGAAAACAACACCGTAAGAGGGATATATCTTTCAACATGAGAAAACAACCCCAAAAAAGTGGTATATTTATTAATATGAGAAAACAACCCTGTAAGAGGGGTATATCTTTCAACATGAGAAAACAATCCCAAAGAAGTGGTATATTTGTCAATATTAGAAAACAACCCCGTAAGAGGAGTATATCCGTCAACATGAGAAAAAGACCAATAAAAGTGATATATTTGTCAATATTATAAAACAAGCCCGCATGATGGGTAAATCTTTCCACATGAGAAAACAACCCGAAAAAAATGGTATTTTTATCAATATGAGAAAACAACCCCGAAAGAGGGGTATATTTATCAATATTAGGAAACAACCTCGTAAGTGGGGTATATCTTTCAACATGAGAAAACAATCCCAAAAAAGTGGTATATTTTTCAATATGAGAAAACAGCCCCGTAAGAGGGGGTATCTCTTTCAACATGAGAAAATAACCCCAAAAAAGTGATATTTTTGTCAACATGAGAAAATGTTCTATTGCAAAGAGGGGTATATCTTTCAAACAATGTAAAACAATCTCAAAAAGTGAAGTTTATTAGTTAATATGGAGAAAACAACCTCGGTAAGAGTGGTATATCTTTCAACATGAGAAAACAACCCCAAAAGTCGTGAGATTTATCAATATGAGAAAACAACCCCGTAAGAGAGGTATATCTTTCAACATGAGAAAAGGGTATATTTATCAAAGATAGAGAATAACCCCGTAAAAGGTGTATATCTTTCAACATGAGAAAACAACCCCAAAAAGTATTATATTTGTCAACAGGAGAAACAACTCGTAAGAGAGGGTAGCTATCTTCAACATGAGAAAACAATCCCAAAAAACTAGTAGTATATTAGTCAATAATGAGAGAAATAATCCTGAGACGAGGGTATAGCATTTGTGTCAAATATTAGAAAACAACCCTCGCAGTGAGGAGTGCAACTTTCAATATTAGAAACAACCCTAAAAAAGTGGTATATTTATCAATATGAAAAAACACCCCTGTGAAAGGGATATATTTGTTAATATTAGAAAACAACTCCGTTAGAGGGGTGTATCTTTCAACATAAGAAAACAACCCAAAAAAAATTGTATATCTAGCCACAACGTAGGAGAAAACAACTAAAAAGAAGGGTTATATTTTCAATATTAGAAAAAAGAAAATCAGAAAGAGGGGTATATATTTCAACATGACAAAACAATCTCAAATAAATGGTATATTTTTTAATATAAGAAAACAACTACGTAAGCGGGATGTATTTGTCAATATTAGAAAACAACTCCGTAAGAGGTGTATATCTTTCAACATGAGAAAACAACCCCAAAAAAGTGGTATATTTTTTAATATGAGAAAACAACCTGGTAAGACGGGTATATTTATCAATATTAGAAAGTAATCACCCTCAAGAAGAGGGTATGTATCTTTTCAACATGGAGAAAGTAACACCGTGTAAGAAGGGTATATATTTGTCATTATAAAAAACCCTCAAGAGGGATATATATATGTTATTAGAAAACACCCGAAGAGGGTATATTTGTCAATATTAGAAAACAATCCCGTAAGATGGGTATAACTTTCAACATTACAAACATGATAAAACAACCCCAAAAAAATGGAATATTTAACCTCTGTAGAGGGTATATTTATCAATATAGAGAAACAACCCGGTGGTAGGGTATATATCTTTCATGACAAAACAACCCTAAAAAAATGGTCTATTAACCCCCTAAAAGGGGTATATTTGTGAATATTAGAGAACAACCCCGTAATAGGGGTATATCTTTCAACATGACAAAACAATCCCAAAAAAATCGTATATTTTTTAATATGAGAAATCAACTGCAAGAGGGTATATTTATTAGAAAACAACCTGTAGTGCAATGTAACTGAACGGGGCATACT
>NW_025963508.1:0-14389 GCF_019578655.1 Ricinus communis | reverse complement strand
TTATGCATACTGATCGGCTTGCTCTGGGAAATTTGAGTTCGATTGATTCTTAGGAGTTAAGGTCTGATCGAGCAATGCTCTCTCGGTAGCGGCTTATTTGGAATTCAAGTGTTGGTGGAGGTAAGGACCATTGAGGCTTGCTCTCTGGGCACAGGACACAGTTGGATTAAGAAGTAGAAAGGCTACTAGAATTGGGGTTTAGGGTTCTCTAGAGCCCTTTCGTCCAGAAAATAAAAAGAAACAAAGATATTTTTCATTTATTTATTTATTTATTTATTTCATTATGGTATGATGACATCATGATTTGTTTATGTTCAAGGTTTGATATATGGACTCGAATAATTAATATTTCCTGTGAAGTTCGCAATAGTCTCTAGATTATTTGATTTTATCTCACTCTCGGGGTATGGTCTCGGTTGTAATTTTTTTCGGGGTGATAGTTAAAGACCTTCGCCATCGTACATTCGTGGATCCAGACTTCTTCTTCTTGAACTTTGTAATTATCTTGTACTTATATACTTGTCATTTTACTCTGAGTATCATGATGGGAAATTTTAAAATTTATATAACTATTCGACTCTTGTTGGTAGTATGATGATGTATTATGCAAGACAATTATGACTACTTTATATTTGGTTAATTGTATATATGGATTTGCGGGTTGGTAAGACTTCTACTACGGGTTTGGTGGCCTTAAGCCTACCCATTCTAGTCTTGGGTCACGGGCCCCCAAGGTGGGTCGTGACAAAGTTGGTATCGAGCTTAGGTTTAGTTTTCTTTCGACCTAGGTTAGCTTTCTAAACTACTACGAACTAGGATAAATTGAGTATGTCCTTGCATGTTTCGTTGATTCTAGTATGCTCTATCGTTAGAGAGTCTGTTGGGTTAATAGCTTGTTGTTCATTTTAGCTCTTGCAATCTGAGAACAAGCATTGCAGTGCCATGTCGGCGGAAGGCGAAGATGAGTTTACTGAGACGGCTCCTCCGGATCCAGCCCATGGTACCGGGGCGGTAGGCCTCGGCGGTATCCAACCGAGATCGGGGAGGCTCGGGAGGTACATGGTGTTAGTGAAATCCCAATGGGCTTTTGTGTCGATATTTGGGATCGAGAGGGCCTTAGGCGATTGCTAGCCTTTCAGTCGAGTGCGAAGCCGTGCTAGTGGGTCCGGTATTAGGAATCCGGACGATGTCCCTATGTCCGAGCATACCAAGTTAAGACTGTGGAGTTTGATGGGACGGTGGAGACCCTCTGGACTTTTTGGATGAGGTTGAAAGAGGGCGTCGGTTACCTTTATTCGACAAGAGGACCATCGAGATGGCCGGGTTTTCCTTGAAAGGAATAGCATCCCGATGGTTGAGGAGATTATATCAGCCCTTTCCGGATGGGTTGTCGTGGAGGCAATTCGAGCAGTTGAAGAGTACTTCATCCCTTCGGTGTAAGAGGCGGGGTGGAGAGGTTTGAAAGGTTAGTCAAGGGAGAATCATCTGGCTGAGTACACGGGCAATTTGTTCGGTGGTAGGTATACCATATCTTGTAGGGCGAGGGAGCGGAAGAGCAGCAAATACATTTCAGGCTCGGCCCGAGTTTGTTTCCTTGGTTCAATCTAGGAGGAGCAACTTCCTAGAAATTCTTGACATGGCGGGGGATGGAATGGCTAGGAGGGTTTAGTCAAGGGGTAGCGATTGTAGGAAGAAGAAAACTAGGGTTGAGGTCGATCCGGTCGCGACTGTCGTGCAAATACTATGGTAGTGGAAGTTACTCTGGCAGTGCAAACCGGCCAGACCAGGCAGAGAGGTCACCGTGTCGAAAGAAAGTGTCGGAGGGTAATCGTGTTCGACTTGGTGAGGCTTGATGGTAGTGGGGCGAGTTCGAGCTACAGCGGCACTGGATTACAGGGCGGCACTTGTCGGATGTGTGGCGGTCACGGGGACCGTGCCTAACGTCGATGGAGCATGTTTTAGGTGTGGTGAGATGGGACATATGGCTCGAGAGTGTCCTCGCTATTTGGTCGACCGACTTTTCCGCAAGGCTCGTCTGCTAGTGCGACCCGACCGACTTTCCGCAACCCCGGAACATTTCAAGATGGATCTCGGTTTGTTGGCGGTGAGCGTAGTTTAGGTAGATCTTGAGGCCCGGTCGGGGGCGGGGTTCAAGGTCGAGCTTGAGGGTCTCAGCGATCGGGTAGGCAAGCTAGAGTGTTTACCACTTACACCTCGAGATCATGAGCCTCAAATGCTGTGGTGTCGGTACTATTCTTGTTTGTCATTCGAGGCTAGAGTTTTGTTGAACCCTAGGGCTACCCATTCTTCGTATCGCCTAGTTTTGCCTTAAGATTGGATGTCCGACCCGTTAGGCTTCGATCCAGATGTCCGTCGCTACTGTAGTTAAGTGAGGCCTTAGAGGCCAGATGTCGATGTATCCAGTCGTGTCAGGAATTAATACATTGGTGGATTTTGGTTGCTTGACCTAATTCTTTTAGATGTGATGGATTTTGATGTGATTTTGGGAATGGATTGGTTAGCTTTGCATTTCGCCATGTTGGATTCTTAGGAAACAAGTGACTTTTAATTCACGGACTCAGTTCTATTTTAAGGTGAGCAAATACCTTCTCCCACGAATCTCGTGTCGGCGATTACAACTAGGCGGATGCTTCGCCGCGGATGTCGGGGATATTTGGCTTTGGTTAGGGATACCTCTGCAAGGAAAGGTTGCGTCGAGAGGCGTTCAAATTAGTTCTTGAGTTTCTGATGTGTTTCGGAAGAACTACCTGGATTGCCGCCCAATGAGAGATAGAATTCTGTGTCGGCGTGATCGGGTACAACACCTATCTCTTTGCCATACTATCGAGATAGCCTTGCATTGAGTTAAGAGAGCTAAAGGGAGCGTTGCAAGACCTCCTAGATAAGGGTTTCATTAGACCTAGTACGTCTCCTTGGGTGCTCATTATTAAGAAGAAGGATGGCACCTTGCGTCTTTGCATCGATTCGGCAACTAAATAAGAGCGATTAAATGTAGGTATCAAGCTTCCTCGCATCGATGACCTATTCGATCGACGGGGTATGTATTTCTCCAAGATTGATTTGCGATCGGGGTATCACCCGATTGAGGATCCGTGGTGAAGACTTGCCAAAGACGAGGCGTTCGGGGATGCGTTATGGGCATTATGAGTTTCTCGTGATGTCGTTTGGACTCACTAATGCCCTGTAGCTTTTATGGATTTGATGAATCGAGTGTTCAAGGAATTTCGGATCGTTTTGTCATCGTATTCATTGATGATATCTTGGTTTATTCAAAAGCGAAGAGGAGCAGCGTGGCACTTGAGGATAGTACTTAGGACTTTGAGGGAGCATCAATTATGCGCTAAGTTCTCCAAGTGCAAGTTCGGTTGGAAGCGTTGCTTTTGCAGACGCGTAGTGTCTAAAGAGGGTATTCAAGTGGACCCTAAGAAAGTGGAGGCGGTGGCCGGTGGCGGAGGCCAACCGGTGGTGAAGTCATGCTAGGGTTGGCGAGACTACTCAGAGTCGATTTGTGCAAGACTTTTCGAGGATAGCGGCGCCTTTGACTAAGTTGACTCGGAAAATGTCGGGTTTGATTGGGTGGCGTGTGAGAGAAGCCTTCAAAAGTTGAAGGACTGTTTGACCAGCTCGGTGTTGACCTTACCTTCGGGGTGGTGGATTCACGGTGTATTCGGCTTCTAGAGTGGGTTTGGGTTGTATTCCGATGCAAAATGGAAAGGTAATAGCTTATGCGTCTAGGCAATTGAAGCATGAACAAAATTACCCGACCCATGATTTGGAGATGGCGTGATAATTTTTGCATTAAAGATTTGGAGGCACTATCTTTATGGAGGCGTGCGAGATTTATACGGATCATAAAAGCTTAAAGTATATTTTCAACGGAAGGATTTGAACCTGAGGCGGAGAAGGTGGTTAGAGCTTCCGAAGGACTATGATTGTAATATTCTCTACCACCGGGTAATCGCGAATGTTGTGGGCGATGCTTTGAGTAGGAAGTCGGTAGGTAGTCTTGCTCATGTCGATTGTAGAGAAGAGACCGTGAAGGGTTGCATGGTATGATCAGGGGTTTGGTGAAAATATTAGAATCGGGTGTGTTGTTAGCATTTTCGGGTTGGAGTGCATGCTTCGTGAATCGGGATGGCTCGAATCGGGACCCACGATTGCGGAAAATCTTGGAAGATGTGCGAGGGTCGAGCTAATAACTTTGTTATAAATGATGATGGCACCCTCATGATGGGCTCTAGGCTGTGTGTTCCGATGTGGATAATCTCGGGAAGGAGATTTTAGAAGAAGCTCAACTGTACAACTTCAGTGCATCCAGGGCTCCTGAAGATGTACCATGATTTGAAAGAAAATTATTGGTGGAGGCGGGATGAAGAGAGATGTAGCGAGTTTGTCTCCAAATGTCCGGCGTGTCGGCGAGTTAAATTAGAGCATCGGAAGCCGTCAGTTTCTGCGGTAGCTTCCTATACGAGTGGAAATGGGAAAGGATTACTATGGATTTTGTATCGGGTTTACCCAAGACTTACCGGTTATGACTCCATCCGGGTAATTGTGGATCGATTGACTAAGTCGAGCATTTTCTTAGGTAAAGACTACCTACTCGTAGCTAAGTATGCAAGAGTGTATCCGGAAAGGATTGTCGGTCTTCACGTCCGGTTTCCATAGTGTCTGACGGGGCATGATTTACTTCAAGGTTTTGGAAAAGTTATGAGGAACTTGGTACCGGGTTGGACTTGATGCGGCCTTCCATCCTCAGACGGACGGACAATCGGAAAGGACTATTCGGACCTTAGAGGATATGCTTGGATGTGCGTGATAGACTTTGGTGGTCAATGGGATTGGTATCTAATTGGTCGCGTATAATACTTGGTATCATGCAAGTATCAAAATGGCACCTTCGAGGCCTTGTATCGTGGAAGTGTAGATCCCGTATGTTGGGAAGAAGTTGGTGAGCGGAAGTTAGCGGGATCGGAATGGTTGAGATCACTTGAAAAAGATTAGGTTATTAACAGCTGACTGAAAACTTTTAGTAAGCGAGAAAAGTTATACGGATCCAAAGCGGAAGCACGTGGAATTGGTGTTGGGGAATATGTATTCTTGAAGGTGTCTCCTATGCGTGGTGTGTTGCGGTTCGGCAAGAAGGGCAAATTGGCACCTCGTTATGTGGGACCCTTTGAGATTATTAAGCGGTGGAGATGTGGCATACAAACTAGACTTGCCACCGAACTTCGCCGCGTGCATCCGGTATTCCACATATCGATGTTAAGAAAGTATATTTCGGACCCTTCGCATGTGTTACAACCACAAAATGTGGAAGTTGGTGAAGATTTAACTACGAGGAGCATCCGGTCGGGATCGTGGATACTCAAGTTCGCCCGGTGCGCTCTAGAATTATTAGATGGTCAAAGTTTTATGGCGGAATCATTTATGCGAAGAGTGTACAGGAAACCGGCGGAAATGAAGCCTCTACCCTCATTTATTTCAATCCTAAGTGGGCCATGGTTTAAAATTAGAATTGAATTTTTCTTACAAGAGGGTAGAATGTAACACCTTAGTTGTAATAATAATAATCCTATATATATATATATATATATTAAAAAAAAAGAAAAAAACCTCTCTTTTCTCCTCCCTCTCTCTTTCCTTCCTCCCTCTTCCTCTCCCCTTCCCCCATTTTCTTCTCTTTCCTTTGGCCACTCCCGTCTCCCTGGCACTGGCCCTTCCTTCCTCCTTCCATGGCTCTCCAGTGACTCCTTCCCTTTCCTCCTTTCCGGGCGTTGTCAAGAGCAGGGAGGGCCGTTCGCCCTCTTGGCTGTTTTCGTGATCGGCATCGAGCAGGTTTCTCACCCCCGAAAACCCCGGAAGCAACCCTCCTCCGTCGGAAAATCCTTGCGGCCTTGGAAAGTGTCGCGTGAGCAGCGACTTTCCGGCCCAAATCCGCCTTAGGCCACTTCCGGCCAAAACTCTTGTACTTAGGACTCCCGCAACCCAGGCTTTGCGTGGCGCTTCGGTTGGTTAGGCCACCGTTGGCGGAATGGCTTAGGACCGGTGTTTTCTAGACAGCGAAATATTTTAATTTTTAACTCGGTATAATTTTATTAGACTCGAAAATTTTGTTATAATATTAGAAAGTTATTGTGGCTATTAATTGCTTGTGTTGGGTAGTTTAAAAATAAATCAAATTAAATTGTTTGGGTTGTGGTGTTTTGGAGTCGGGAAAATATTAGTGCGATTCTTGTGGCCCGACTCCTGTTATTAAATTCCGGCGTATACGATATGTTTTGGCAGTCTGGACCCGTTTCTGGGGGGTAAATATCCGTAATTTAGGGAGGTTCATCAAATTTCGTAGAATCCTCGAGTCCAATTTAATTCTGAGGTCGACCTTAGGGTCTAAGTTTAGGAAAAATTTCGAATGTCTATTAATTGTATGTCTTTTGTTATTAGATAATTCAGCCTTCAGCTAAGCTCCACCCGAGGCGTAGGAGGCGGATTGCAGAGGCAATTAGATCGATGAGTTAAAGTCATTTAATCATTGCACTATTGCTAAGTCCGATTTAATATGCTATTTTGAAAGTTCATGCATAATATGATTATTAGTATCGCAAAATAAATGATTTCACTTGATTATTAATATTTAAAATAATATAAATATTATTATTAGTATGTTATAATATGATAAACGTTATTATTTTCCCTCACAAATTTCACGTTGTTTTACCTTAAATCTTTAATCTTTATTTCGATATGTGTTGGTTGAGTTCATCGGATAATAATATTTATTATATGTGATGATTGCGAATTGGGAAATGTGGCTTGTAGAACATGCCTTTGATGGGTTACATCGGGACGCGTCATAGGTAATGATCATGGATATAAGGTTATTATGAATTTATGCATACGGTCGAGCAATGCTCTCTGGCTTATTGGAATTCAAGTGTTGTTTGGAGGTAAGGACCTGATCGAGCTTGCTCTCTGGGCACCGGACTGTTGGATTAAGAGCTAGAAGGCTACTAGAATTTGGGGTTTAGGGTTCTCTAGAGCCACTCGTCCGAAATAAAAGAAACAAAGATATTTTTCATTTATTTATTTATTTATTTATTTCATTATGGTATGATGACATCATGATTTCATTTATGTTCAAGGTTTGATATATGGACTCGAATAATTAATATTTCCTGTGAAGACCGCAATAGTCTCTAGATTATTTGATTTTATCTCACTCTCGGGGCCGAGTCGGTTGTAATTTTTTCAGGTGATAGTTAAAGACCTTCGCCATCGTACATTCGACGGTCTTCTTCTTGAACTTTTGTAATTATCTTGTACTTATATACTTGTCATTTTTACTCTAGAGTATCCGTGAGTGAAATTTTAAAATTTATATAACTATTCTGACTCTTGTTGGTAGTATGATGATGTATTATGCAAGACAATTATGACTACTTTATATTTGGTTAATTGTATATATGGATTTGCGGGTTGGTAAGGCTTACTACGGGTTTCGGTGGCCTTAAGCCTACCCATTCTCTAGTGCCGGTCACGGGCCCCCAAGGTGGGTCGTGACAAAAAGGGGTATATTTATCAATATAAGAAAATAACCCTGTAAAATGTATATATATTTATGACTTTGAGAAAACAACCCCATAATAGTGCTAATAGTTTAATATGAGAAAATGACCTTGTAAAAGTGGTATACTTATCAATATAAGAAAATAACCCCATAAAACGTTTATATTTATAAATTTGAAAAATCAACCCCAAAATAGTGCTAATAATTTAATATGAGAAAACGACCCCGTAAAAAAGTGGTATATTTCTCAATATAAGAAAATAACCCCATAAAGCGTGTATATTTATAAATCTGAGAAAACAACCCCGTAAAAGTAGTGTAATTGTGAGTCTAAGAAAACAACCTTGTAGAACGGGTAAATTTTTTATATGAGAAAATAGCCTCGTAGAATGGGTAAATCTTTTAATATGAGAAAACAACCACGTAAGAGGGGTATATTTATAAATATTAGAAAACAACCTTGTAATAAGGGGTATATTTGTCAATATAAGAAAATAACCTCGTAAAACTGAGAAAATAGCCTCGTAGAAGGGTAAATTTTTTAATATGAAAAAACAACCCCGTATTACGGGATATTTGTAAATCAGAGAAAATAACTCCGTAATTTTGGTATATTTGTGAGTATGAGAAAATAACCCCTTAAATTGAGTAATTTTATAATATCATAAATAACCCTGTAAAAGGGCTATATTTGTCAATATAAGAAAATAATCCCGTAAAACGTGTATATTTATCAATACAAGAAAATAACCCTGCAAAACGTGTATATTTATGAATATGAGAAACAACCCCGTAAAAGTAGTGTAATTGCAAGTCCGAGAAAACGACGTAGTAGAAGAGGTAAATTTTTAATATGAGAAAAGAACCCCATGTCGGGGATATTTATCAATCGGAGAAACTAACCCTGTAATTTTGGTACATTTGTGAGTATGAGAAAACAACCCCTTAAATAGGTTAATTTTATAATATAACATAACAACCACGTAAAAGGGTACATTTGTCGATATAAGAAAACAACTCATATATTTATGAATCCGAGAAAACAACCCCGTAAAAGTAGTGAAATTACGAGTCTTAAAAAACGACCTCGTAGAGCGGGTAAATTTTTAATATGAGAAACAATCCATAATACAAGAATATTTATCAATCGGAGAAAATAAGCCCATAATTTTGGTGTATTTGTGAGTATGAGAAATCAACCCCTTAAATGGGTTAATTTTATAATATGAGAAAACAACCCGTAAAAGGGTATATCTCATCGATACAAGAAAATAAATCCATAAAACGTGTATATTTATAAATTTGAGGAAACAACGTAAAAGTAGTGTAATTCTAGTCGAGAAAACAACATCGTAGAAGGGGTAAATTTTTTAATATGAGAAAATAACCCTGTAAGAGCGATATATTTATAAATATTAGAAAACAACGCCATAATACGAAAATATTTATCAATTGTTGAAAATAATACCATAATTTTGGTATATTTGTGAGTATGAGAAAACAACCCCTTGAATGGGTTAATTTATAATATGAGAAAACAACCCCGTAAAAGGAGTATATTTGTCGACATAAGAAAATAACCTTGTAAAATGTATATATTCAAGAATTTGATAAGAACAACCCCATAATAGTGCTAATAATTTAATATAAGAAAACGACTCTATAAAAATGGTATATTTATTAATATAAGAAAATAATCCCGTAACACGTGTATATCTATGAATCTAAGAAAATAATCCCATAAAGTAGTGTAATTGCGAGTGTGAGAAAACAGCCTCGTCGAACGGGTAAATTTTATAATTTGAGAAAATAACCTCGTAATAGGGGCATATTTATGAATATTAGAAAACAACCCCGTAATAAGGGGATATTTAGCAATCGGAGAAAATAACCCCGTAATTTTGGTATATTTATGAGTATGAGAAAATAACCCCTTAAATGGGTTAATTTTATAATATAAGAAAACAACTCCGTAATAGGGGTATATTTGTCAATATAAGAAAATCACCTCGTAAAATGTGTATATTTATGAATTTGAGAAAACAATCCCGTAAAAGTAGTGTAATTGAGTGCGAGAAAACAGACCTCGTAGAGTAAAATTTTTAATATGAAAAATAACTCACATGTCGGGATATTTGTAAATCGGAGAAAATAACTCCGTAATTTTGGTATATTTGTGAGTATGAGAAAATAACCCCTTAAATGGAGTAATTTTATAATATCATAAAAACCCCGTAAAGGGCTATATTTGTCAATATAAGAAAATAATCCCGTAAACGTGTATATTTATCAATACAAGAAAATAACCGCAAAACGTTTATATTTATGAGTATGAGAAACAACCCCGTAAAAGTAGTGTAATTGCAAGTCTGAGAAAACAGCCTCGTAGAAGAGGTAAATTTTTAATAAGAGAAAAGAACCCCATAATATGAGGATATTTATCAATCGGAGAAACTAACCCTGTAATTTTGGTATATTTGCGGTATGAGAAAACAACCCCTTAAATAAGTTAATTTTATAATATAACAGAACAACCACGTAAAAGGGTACATTTGTCAATATAAGAAAACAACTCATATATTTATGAATCCGAGAAAACAACCCCTGTAAAGTAGTGTAATTCTGAGTCTTAAAAAGCGACCTCGTAGAGCAGGTAAATTCTTTAATATGAGAAACAATCCATAATACGGGAATATTTATCAATCGGAGAAAATAAGCCCATAATTTTGGTGTATTTGTGAGTATGAGAAAACAAACCCTTAAATGGGTTAATTTTATAATATGAAAACAACCAGTAAAGGGGTATATCATCGATATAAGAAAATAAATCCGTAAAACGTGTATATTTATAAATTTGAAAAAAACAACCCCGTAAAAGTAGTGTAATTATGAGTCTGAGAAAACAACATCGTAGAAGGGGTAAATTTTTTAATATGAGAAAATAACCCCGTAAGAAGGGTATATTTATAAATATTAGAAAAAAACGCCGTAATACGGAAATATTTATCAATTGGAGAAAATAATACCGTAATTTTGGTATATTTGTGAGTATGAGAAAACAACCCCTTGAATGGGTTAATTTTAAAATATGAGAAAACAACCTCGTAAAAGGAGTATATTTGTCGACATAAGAAAATAACCTCGTAAAATGTGTATATTCAAGAATTTGACAAAAATAACCCCATAATAATGCTAATAATTTAATATGAGAAAACGACTCCGTAAAAATGGTATATTTATTAATATAACAAAATAATCTCGTAATACGTGTATATCTATGAATCTGAAAAAATTATCCCGTAAAGTAGTGTAATTGCGAGTGTGAGAAAACAGCTTCGTTGAACGGGTAAATTTTATAATATGAGAAAACAACCTCGTAAGAGGGGTATATTTATGAATATTAGAAAATAACCCCGTAATAAGAGGATATTTAGCAATCGAAGAAAATAACCCCGTAATTTTGGTATATTTGTGAGTGTGAGAAAACAACCCCTTAAATGCGTTAATTTTATAATATTAGAAAACAACCCCGTAAAATGGGCATATTTGTCAACATAAGAAAATAACCCCGTAAAACGTGTATATTTATGAATTTAAGAAAACAACCCCATAATAGTACTAATAATTTAATATGAGAAAATGACCTCGTAAAAGTGGTATATTTATCAATATAAAGAAATAACCCCGTAAAACATGTATATTTATGAATTTGAGAAAACAACCCCATAAAAGTAGAGTAATTGCGAGTCAAGAAAACAGCCTTGTAGAACGGTTAAATTTTTTAACATGAGAAAACAACCCCGTAAGAGGGGTATATCTATAAATATTAGAAAATAACCCTGTAATAAGGAGATATTTTAGTAATCGGAGAAAATAACCTCGTAATTTTTGTATATTTATGAGTATGAGATAACAACCCCTTAAATAGGTTAATTTTATTATATGAGAAAATAACCCGTAAAAGGGGTATATTTGTCAATCTAAGAAAATAACCCTGTAAATTATGAATATGAGAAAACAACCCCATACAAATAGTGTAATTGCGAGTCTGAGAAAACAGCTTCGTAGAATGGATAAATTTTTTAATATGAGAAAACAACCCCGTAGTATGGGGATATTTATCAATCAGAGAAAATAACCCCTTTATTTTGATATATTTGTTAGTATGAGAAAACAACCCCTTAACTGGATTAACTTATAATATGAGAAAACAACCCTGTAAATGGGGTATATTTGTCAATATGAGAAAATAATCCCTTAAAAGTGGCATATTTATCAATATAAGAAATAACCCCGTAAAACGTGTATATTTATGAATCTGTGAAAATAACCCCGCAAAAGTAGTGTAATTGCGAGTCTAAGAAAACAGTCTCGTAGAAGGGGTAAATTTTTTAATATGAGGAAACAACCCCGTAATAGGGGGATATTTATCAATCGGAGAAAATAACCACGTAATTTTGGTATATTGGTGAATATGAGAAAACAACCCCTTAAATGGGTTAATTTTATAATAAGAGAAAACAACCCCGTAAAAAAGGTATGTCTGTCCATATAAGAAAATAACCCTATAAAATATATATATTTATAAATTTGAGAAAGCAACTCTAGTATAGTGCTAACAATTTAATATGAAAAAACGACACCGTAAAAGTGGCATATTTCTCAATAAAAGAAAATAATCCCGTAAAACGTGTACATTTATGCATATGAGAAAATAAACCCATAAAAGTAGTGTAATTGCGAGTCTGAGAAAATAGCCTCGTAGAAGGGGTAAATTTTTTAATATGAGAAAACAGTCTCATAATATAGGTATATTTATCAATCGGAGAAAATAACCCCGTAATTTTGGTATATTTGTGAGTATGGGAAAACAACCCCTTAAATGGGTTAATTTTTTAATATGAGAAAACAATCCTGTAAAAGGGGTATATTTGTCAATATAAGAAAATAACTCCGTAAAAGCGGTATATTTATGAATATAAGAAAATAACCCCGTAAAACATGTATATTAATGAATCTGAGAAAACAACACCGTAAAAGTTATGTAATTGCGAGTTTGAAAAAACAGCCTTGTAGAAGGTAAATTTTTTAATATGAGAAAAAAACCGCGTAATACGGGGTATTTATCAATCGGAGAAAATAACCTCATAATTTTGGTATATTTGTGATTATGAGAAAACAACCCTTTAAATGGGTTAATTTTATAATATGAGAAAATAACCCAGTAAAATAGGTATATTTGTCAATATAAGAACATAACGCCGTAAAACTTGTATATTTATGAATTTGAGAAAACAGCCCTAGAATAGTGCTAATAATTTAATATGAGAAAATGACCCCGTAAAAGTGGTATATTTCTCAATATAGGAAAATAACCCTGTAAAACATGTATATTTATGAATATGAAAAAACAACTCCATAAAAGTAGTGTAATTGCGGGTCTCAGAAAATAGCCTCGTAGAACATGTAAATTTTTTAATATGACAAAACAACCCCGTAAGAAGGGTATGTTTATAAATATTAGAAAATAACCCTGTAATACGGAAATATTAATCAATCGGAGAAAATAACCCTGTAATTTTGGTATATTTTTTGAGTATGAGAGAACAACCCCTTAAATAGGTTAACTTTATAATATGAGAAAACAATCCCATAAAAGGGGTATATTTATAAATATAAGAAAATAACTCCGTAAAATGTCTATATTTATTAATTTTAGAAAACAAACTCGTTAAAATAGTGTAATTGCGAGTCTGAGAATATAATCCGATAAAAGTGGTATATTTATCAATATAAGAAAATAACTCCATAAAACTTGTATATTTATGAATCTGGGAAAATAACCCTGTATAACGTGTATATTTATAAATTTGAGAAAATAACCCCATAATAGTACTAATAATTTAAAATGAAAAAACAACTCTATAAAAGTGGTATATTTATCAATATAAGAAAATAACCCCGTAAAACGTGTATATTTATGAGTCTGAGAAAATAACCCCGTAAAAGTAATCTAATTGCAGTCGAGAAAGCATTCTAAATGAAGGGTATGTAATACCGAAATTTTATATTTAATAATAATTATATTAATAATGAGTTTTTATTTAAATTAATTTATTTTATCTTTATTTGGTCTAGTCGGAATGATTTAAATGCAAAGTTTGAATTTTAGTATTAGACGAATAAAGGAATTATTTTTCTATACCCAATTAGTTTGAAATTTTAAGAAATTAATCAAGTAAATTATTTGAAGGGTAAATTATATTTTTGGTTATGCTAACTTTTCCCTAATGTATATATAATATATATAAATAAAAAGGATGTTTTTATAAAAGAACTTTGGAGAAATTGGTATTTTAATTAACTAATGGTATTAAATTATAACTTGGAAAATAATTAGTAAATTGATTATTTAATTTAATTGTATAGAGGACTTAATTGGAGAATTATTTTGGAATAAGGATTAAAAGTATAATTTCATTAATATGGGTTTTAATGGAAATTTGTATGTTTGGTATTTTTGTAAATAAATGTGTCGGCAAGGGTATTTTTGTAAATGTGTATTTTTCAATAATTCTAATTTGGCCCAAATTAATTAGTTAGGGGCTTAATTGAAAGGCTAAAAAAGAAAGTTTAGGGGTTAAATTGAAATTCTGCAGGATGAAATTGTAAGTAATTAAAAAGTTGAAGGACCAAATTGTAATAAGAAAAAGTTCAGGGGTCAAATGTCGATATTGAAAGGAAAGGAATCGGGGAAGAAGAGAAAGGAAGAGAAGAGAGATGTCGGGGAGAGAGAGAATGGCG
>NW_025963507.1:0-16533 GCF_019578655.1 Ricinus communis | reverse complement strand
CATAGTTTAGGTATAAAGTCATACCATTCTACTCAATTCATTACAACCATCATAGAAGAAATACAATTCAACAATTATGGTTAGTTCTCACGGCTTGTGGATCCCCTTTAATGTGCTGCTCCGCCTCATCCTCACATATCACACACGTGGTACTCGCCTCATCTCACATTATACACTTTTATAGCCTCTCTAGGCTTTAGCCTCCCAAGGCTTTATATATATATATATTTTTTTCACAAGGGAATCCACCATTCACATGCACATATGCACTTAACATCACAATTCAATCATTTCACTTATATCATATTTCAGCAATAACAATTGTTCCACTCAACACCAATCATTTCCATCTCAGTCATTCAAACATAAACAATATTAAGCAAACGCAACCATTTGCGAAACATTTGATTAAATATATGAACATAGCAAATATTAACTATTTACTTACTCAAAATATACTTATTCCTTTAGCATATAAGAACCTCCTTTCTCCACAACTTCCTTTCCAGGCCTTTGAGTACCTGTCAACACATTCATCAATTCACATTTCATGCATATTACAAATATTCATGTAAATGCGAGTTCTAATGCATTACAAGATCATCCCCTCTCTAATTCATAGGTCTAACTCTTCCTCTAAGACTCTCAATTACTATTTTAATATCCTATAAACATTTCCCATCTAGTTAAATACCAATCTAACTCAAATTAACATCAATAAATTGTATAAAACTAATCTCCAACATTTCTGTTTTCTAGACAGAATTTAGTACCAAGGTATATTTATTGCTGGGAAAATTGGCTTAATACAAAAATCACATATTAAATTGACATATCCATTTATGCGTCTAGTTTCATCTCCAAGAAGAATTACTCAATTCCGACTTCTATAGATTTAATTATTTTCAAATTACTGAGCAAGGGTCATACAGCTAGTTGTACCCGAGCAGCAATCTATTTGCTCAATTTAAGCAACCAAAACGGCAAAAATAGCAAAATTACAAAACTACAAAGTTATAGAGGACTCTCTAAACTTTCCATAGACACCAATTAAGCTTAATTTGGACTTATATAGCCCATGTTATGCCTAAAATACAGAACATCAAGGTTGCTGGAATCTTGACAGTTTTCTATCTTAACATACTTAAACTTAAATCAAGATTAATCTTTATGCAATCATTCAATACTCTACTAATTCATGATAATCAGACCTTTAATTAATCAATGAGACCATCAAATGAAGTTTTTCCAATTTGTAATCAAGAACCCTAATGACGAATTTATAACACTAAAGTAACAACTTACCAATTTCAGCTTTTGGGTTGCTAATATGCTTAAATCCTTTAGCTTTAGCTTGGCTCCTTCAATAGTTGGCAAAATCCTATCTTAATCTTAAGTTTTTCTAGGTATTCCACTCCTCTCTCTTATTCTAAATTTTGTGTTTTTGGCCATGTACGAATTTTAGAGAAATGAAGAGGTAAAATGAGCTTACTCATGGTTCCAATTTCCAATATTCCTCTCTTAATGCCACCACCTACTAAACTATTTTTATCACCCTAAATTAATTCTTACTAACCATATATAGGTACTAACTTTTAATTATATCTTTTAAGTCCAATCTATTTACCCAACCTTCAACTATTGGTTCAATTAAGTCTTAAGGCTTAATACACATAACCCAAGTACTTAATCAACTTATCTAAATTAATAATCTAATATCATGCTTCTTATTCTCTACTTATAATTAATATATATATGTTCTCGTAAAATAAAAATATCATTGATATACCATCATATGCCCAATGATTAAATGTAAATGCACATAACATGGATGATGAGAAAATGCAGGCGTTACAACTCTCCCTTCCTTAAGAAATTTCGTCCCGAAATTTTAACAACTCACCAACATTACAATGGAATAGATGCGGATACTTACATCTCATATGCTCTTCTACTTCCCAAGTTGCTTCTCTTGGTGAATGATGACTCCACTTAATTTTGACCATAGGAATGTCTTTATTTCTCAATTTCTTAACCCTTCAATCAAGAATTTCTATCGGTTCTTCCACATATGTCAACTTTTCCGTGATTTCTATCTCCGGCTCCTGGAATGATATGACTAGGATCCGATCTATATCGCCTCAACATAGAAACGTGAAAATATCATGAATAGAAGACAACTCTGTAGGTAATGCTAACCTATAAGCCAATGGTCCAACTCTTTCAATAATTTCATAAGGTCCTACATACCTCGGACTCAATTTCCCTTGTTTACCATACCTTAATATTCCTTTCCATGGTGATACCCGCAAGAAAACTTTATCACCCACAATATATTCCATTTCCCTTGATGCAAATCAGCATAACTCTTTTGTCATCTGTGCTACTTTCAAATTCTTTTAACTATCTCTATTTTATCCACTGTTTCTTGTACCAATTCTGGACCTTCAAGCTGTCTTAAACCTTCAACATCCCAGCAAACTGGACTTCTACATTTCCTCCCATACAAAGCTTCATAAGGAGCCATACCGATACTAGAATGAAAACTGTTATCGCAAATTCCATCCGTGGTATGTAATCATCCCGGTTACCCTTGAACTCAAGTGTGCAAGCCCTCATCATATCTTCTAATGTCCGAATAGTTCTTTCCGATTGCCCATCTGTTTGAGGGATGAAAAGTCGCATCTTGAAATGAAGCTTAGTACCATATGCTTCTGCAAACTCTCCCGGAAACGAGAAGTAAATCTAGGATCCCTATCTGATACAATAGATATAGGCACACCATGCAATCTAACAATCTCAGAAATATACAATTCAGCAAGTTTATCAAGTGAATCTGTTTGTTTCACGGGTAAGAAATGAGCACATTTAGTAAGTCGATCAACAATTACCCAAATAGCATCATGCTTGTTAAATGTACGGCAATCCCATAACAAAATCCATAGTAATCTTATCCCACTTCCACACGAGGTATAGATAAAGAATGAAGTTTACCTGCGGTGCACGGTGCTCTCCATTCACTTGCCGACATGTCAAACACTTACTCACAAATTCGCCACATCCTTCTTCATTGCCGGCCACCAATAATAAGGCTTCAAATTTTTGTACATTTTGGTACTTCCAGGGATGCATTGCATAAGGTGCATAGTGCGCTTCATGCATGATTTCCTTTCTCAAATTTCCTACATCAGGTACACATACACGATTTCTATTCAATAACACACCATCATCTTTCAACACAAATTGTGTATTCTTTCCTTCTTGTACTCTACCCTTCATCCTTTGCAAATAAGAATCTTCACACTGCATCTTTAATTTTATCTCCAATCAAAGGCTTTACTTGTAATGTGGCTAACAGGATCATTGTCATAAACATAAAACTTCACATCCATAGCTCTAAGTGCAACTAAATATTCTACATTGTAGCAAATCATACTTGAAAAATTTTCCACTGACTTCCTACTTAAAGCATCGGCAACAACATTTGCTTTTCCAGGGATGATAATCAATAGTGCAATCATAATCCTTCGGAAGCTCAATCCATCTTCGTTGTCTCGGATTCAACTCTTTCCTGCGTAGGGATATATTTCAAACTCTTATCATCGGTGAAATATCTGAAATGTCTCCCCGTATAAATAATGTCGCCATATCTTCAATGCATGTACAATAGCTCGCTAATTCAAGATCATGTGTAGGATAATTCAGCTCATGAGGTCGCGAATTGTCTTGAAGCATAAGCTATAACCTTCCCATGCTGCATTAAGACACATCCAAGTCCTTGCCTAGAAGCATCGATATACAACATAACCTCCATTTCGGATGGCAATGCGAGTATCGGTGTAGTAGTAAGCCTTTTCTTCAACTCTTGAAAATTTTGATCACATAACTCCGCCCAATCGGAATGGCACATTCTTCTTTAACAAAGCTGTTAGAGGCTTAGCAATAACTGAAAAATCTTTTACAAATCTTCTATAATAGCCAGTAACCCAAGAAAACTTGAACTTGAAACATTTCTAGGCGGTTCCCATTCAATAATTGCTTTAATCTTTGATGAATCTGGTTGCACTCCATGTTTAGAAATAATATGCCCTAAGAATGCAATTTCCTCCATCCAAAACTCGCATTTGTTGAATTTTGCATACAACTGTTTTTCCCTCAAAATCGTAGAAACAATTCTCAAGTGTTGTTCATGCTCTTCCGGGCTTCTAGAGTAAATCGAATATCATCAATGAACACAATAACAAAGTGATCTAAATATGGCTGGAAAGTGTTGTTCATCGTTGACATAAAAACAGCAAGAGCATTTGTTAAACCAAATGGCATCACAATAAATTCATAGTGCCCATACCTTGTTCGAATCTTTGTCTTGGCAATAGATTTCTCTTCAACCCGGAGTTGCCAATAACTGATCTTAAATCAATTTTAGAGAACACGGTTGCACCTTTTAACCGATCAAGCAAATCATCAATTCTCGGCAATGGATATTTATTCTTCAACGTAATCCTATTCAATTGCCTATAATCAATACATAATCGCATACTACCATCCTTTTCTTCACAAACCGGTGCTCCCCAAGGTGAAGTACTTGGCCTGATGAAACCTTTATCAAGTAACTCTTCTAATTGCTTCTTTAATTCTTTCAATTCTAATGGAGCCATTCTGTATGGTGCAATGGAAATAGGTGCGATACCGGGGATGATGTCAATCTCAAAATCAACCTCTCGATTTGGTGGCAAACCAGGCAAATCATCTAAGAATATGTTAGGAAATTCTCTGACCACTGGAATGTCTAATACCCCTGGACTGACCTTAGTAGTATCTATAAAACTAATTAGATATGCTTCACATCCATTTTTAATTAACGACATGCGATCGCTACTGAAATCAAACAATTAGGAATTGTCTTCCTTTCACCCACCATTACTATTTTCATTTCTCCTTGTATTTCCATAGCCACTTCCTTCGTTTTACAATCAACAATAGCATGATTTCTTGACAACCAATCCATCCCCAAAATAACATCAAACTCTCTAAGATTAATAACAACTAAATCGCATGTAGTTTGACACTATCTACTACTACAAGACATGATCTCACTATCGTATTTCTGTGATAATACCCCCGAGGCATAGATACATATATATCATAACCTAATGCCTCTATATTAGCATGAACATGCGATGCAAAATCATGTGATATGAATGAACATGTGGATCCAGGATCAATAAGAACATGTGCATCGGAATCATGAATAGAAAGTATACCGATAACAATTTCAGGTGCTACAAATGCTTCATTTCTAGTAGTAGCAAATACTCTAGCTTGTGCTTGTGGTTGACCAATTTGTTCCGATGGTGTTGCTGAAATAGTTAAACCTCCTCTGCCACCTCTTCCCTCTGCCTCTGCCTGAACCAATCGGAATATTTTCACCAACACTACTCCGACCTTGTATAAGATTCTCCGGCATTATTTCTTCTCATAGGACAATCTCTAGAATAATATCCCGGCCTACTACAAGTAAAACATACTACTGGTCTAGGTCCCCAACATTCTCCAGTATGTCTCCTGTTGCACGTAGGACAAACAGGAGCAAACCCTCTACTGGCTGAAACTTGTCCTCCCTCAAGTCTGGATGAATTGTATCCACCTCTACTATAAGGTACTATGGAGGATCTACTAGACTGACCACCAAACCCTCGTCCACGATAACTACTCCGCTGTGAATTAGAGCCTCTAAACGAAGAAATACTAATATGTCTTGGAGGATTACTATAAGCACCAATGATCTTCTTCTTTTTAGCTTCCATAGTATTCCTTTCAAATGATGTTTCTTGACTCTCAAAGCGGCTTCAATTGAGGCATTGTAATTGTGAGGTTTCAACGCCATTTTCTCACGAATGTCAAGCCTCAAACCCATCTCAAATTTCTTCCTTTCAGTTCTTGATTGGCTATTTCTTCCGGTGCATACTTACATAATCTCACAAATTGAACTTCGTACTCTTGCCGACATATCATTCTGTTTCAACCGAAGAAATTCAAGCTTCTTCTGTCTCTATAAATTTCGGAGTATACTTCTCAAAGCAAATTCTCTCAAGAAATCATTTCAAGTCAAAGTCATTGGTCGATCTTTGCTTCTTAAAACTGTTTCCCACCAATCAAGTGCATCTTTTCTATTAAAGATATTGTATATAGAAGCCTTTGTTCGGATGTGCAATTAAATCTATCCAACACCCTTTCCGTATTTCGTAACCATTCCTCGGCCTCGGCAGGATCGGGTAGTACCTTGAAAACATTAGCACCTTGTTTCCTAACTCTTTCATAATTCTTATCTATCACGACCTTTTGTTGTTGAGTCCGGTAGGTGCTTGTTGTTGAGCTGCCCGTTGCATCGGAAAATCCATAAACTGTTCCATAACATTTTGTACATTCGATTGTGCGGCATTTTCGAATGTAGCTCATGCTCATCATGTTGATCATGTTCGGATGCATTTTCATGACCATGCATGACTCTAATGACTTATCTGGGCCGATTCGCGTGTTCTCCTTGTCTCTCCATCTATATATATTAAATGCAAATATTCAGTCAAGTTCAAAGAACATATATCATATGCTTAATGACGTGCAACATGAATCTACACCCAATGAATCTAATCCCTGCTCGATACCACTAAAATGTAACACCCCCATCACATACTAACCAATAAACATTAGCCGGGGAAGCATACAAGCGTCGTAGAATATATACTACAGGTAGATAGGTCAATATGTAGGTTGTTAAGAATCCGGACACAAGGTTATTAAAATATAAACATATTATTATACTTAAACATCATTTAACAAGTATTACAAACATCTTCTTATGCCTTATAAGGCATACTTCCATATATATCACATAGCGCATACAAAAATGCATCGGAGGAGACTTCACAAAACGGCCCAACTTGACAGAATCGCTAAAAGCTAGACTTCGCATACAACCAACGGATGCACTACTATTTACAAACCTGAAAGAAAAATTTTGGAGAGGGGTGAGCCTCCATTTCGGTAAATAAATAATCAATATAATCTATATCACATACACTTAATACAATTTCCACCCAATCACATAACTTTCCATGATATTCATAGTTTAGGTATAAAGTCATACCATTCTACTCAATTCATTACAACCATCATAGAAGAAATACAATTCAACAATTATGGTTAGTTCTCACGGCTTGTGGATCCCCTTTAATGTGCTGCTCCGCCTCATCCTCACATATCACACACGTGGTACTCGCCTCATCTCACATTATACACTTTTATAGCCTCTCTAGGCTTTAGCCTCCCAAGGCTTTATATATATATATTTTTTTCACAGGGAATCCACCATTCACATGCACATATGCACTTAACATCACAATTCAATCATTTCACTTATATCATATTTCAGCAATAACAATTGTTCCACTCAACACCAATCATTTCCATCTCAGTCATTCAAACATAAACAATATTAAGCAAACGCAACCATTTGCGAAACATTTGATTAAATATATGATCATAGCAAATATTAACTATTTACTTACTCAAAATATACTTATTCCTTTAGCATATAAGAACCTCCTTTCTCCACAACTTCTTTCCAGGCCTTTGAGTACCTGTCAACACATTCATCAATTCACATTTCATGCATATTACAAATATTCATGTAAATGCGAGTTCTAATGCATTACAAGATCATCCCCTCTCTAATTCATAGGTCTAACTCTTCCTCTAAGACTCTCAATTACTGTTTTAATATCCTATAAACATTTCCCATCTAGTTAAATACCAATCTAACTCAAATTAACATCAATAAATTGCATAAAACTAATCTCCAACATTTCTGTTTTCTAGACAGAATTTAGTACCAAGGTATATTTATTGCTGGGCAAAATTGGCTTAATACAAAAATCACATATTAAATTGACATATCCATTTATGCGTCTAGTTTCATCTCCAAGAAGAATTACTCAATTCCGACTTCTATAGATTTAATTATTTTCAAATTACTGAGCAAGGGTCATACAGCTAGTTGTACCCGAGCAGCAATCTATTTGCTCAATTTAAGCAACCAAAACGGCAAAATAGCAAAATGACAAAACTACAAAGTTATAGAGGACTCTCTAAACTTTCCATAGACACCAATTAAGCTTAATTTGGACTTATATAGCCCATGTTATGCCTAAAATACAGAACATCAAGGTTGCTGGAATCTTGACAGTTTTCTATCTTAACATACTTAAACTTAAATCAAGCTTAATCTTTATGGAATCATTCAATACTCTACTAATTCATGATAATCAGACCTTTAATTAATCAATGAGACCATCAAATGAAGTTTTCCAATTTGTAATCAAGAACCCTAATGACGAATTTATAACACTAAAGTAACAACTTACCAATTTCAGCTTTTGGGTTGCTAATATGCTTAAATCCTTTAGCTTTAGCTTGGCTCCTTCAATAGTTGGCAAAATCCTATCTTAATCTTAAGTTTTCTAGGTATTCCACTCCTCTCTCTTATTCCAAATTTTGTGTTATTGGCCATGTACGAATTTTAGAGAAATGAAGAGGTAAAATGAGCTTACTCATGGTTCCAATTTCCAATATTCCTCTCTTAATGCCACCACCTACTAAACTATTTTTATCACCCTAAATTAATTCTTACTAACCATATATAGGTACTAACTTTTAATTGTATCTTTTAAGTCCAATCTATTTACCCAACCTTCAACTATTGGTTCAATTAAGTCTTAAGGCTTAATACACATAACCCAAGTACTTAATCAACTTATCTAAATTAATAATCTAATATCATGCTTCTTATTCTCTACTTATAATTAATATATATATGTTGTCATAAAATAAAAATATCATTGATATACCATCATATGCCCAATGATTAAATGTAAATGCACATAACATGGATGATGAGAAAATCACGGGCGTTAAGGTGAGCCTCCATTTCGATAAATAAATAATCAACATAATCTATATCACATACACTTAATACAATTTCCACCCAATCACATAACTTACCATGATTCATAGTTTAGGTATAAATTCATACCATTCTACTCAATTCAGTACAACCATCATAGAAGAAATACAATTCAACAATTATGGTTAGTTCTCACGGCTTGTGGATCCCCTTTAATGTGCTGCTCAGCCTCATCCTCACATAATACACTTTTATAGCCTCTCTAGGCTTTATATATATATTTTTTTTCACAGGGGAATCCACCATTCACATGCACATATGCACTTAACATCACAATTCAATCATTTCACTTATATCATATTCAAGCAATAACAATTGTTCCACTCAACACCAATCATTTCCATCTCATTCATTCAAACACCACACAATATTAAGCAAACACAACCATTTGTAGAACATTTGATTAAATATATGGATATAGCAAATATTAACTATTTACTTACTCAAAATACACTTATTCCTTCAGCATATAAGAACCTCATTTCTCCACAACTTCCTTTCCAGGCCTTTGAGTTCCTGTTAACACATTCATCAATTCACATTTCATGCATATTCCAAATATTCATGTAAATGATAGTTCTAATGCATTACAAGATCATCCCCTTTGTAATTCATAGGTCTAACTCTTCCTCTAAGACTCTCAATTACTATTTTAATATCATATAAACATTTTCCATCTAGTTATATACCAATTTAACTCAAATTAACATCAAATAAATTGCATAAAACTAATCTCCAACATCTCTATTTTCTAGACAGAATTTAGTACCAAAGTATATTTATTGCTGGGAAAATTGGCTCAATAAAAAATCTTGTATTAAATAGACATATACGCTTATGCGTCTAGTTTCATCTCCAAGAAGAATTACTCAATTCCGACTTCTATAGATTTAATTATCTTCAAATTACTGAGCAAGGGTCATACGGCTAGTTGTACCCGAGCAGAAATCTATTTGCTCAATTTAAGCAACCAAAACGGCAAACATAGTGAAATCACAAAACTACAAAGTTATAGAGGACTCTTCAAAAGTTCTATAGACACCAATTAAGCTTAATTTAGACTCATATAACCCATGTTATGCCTAAAATACAGAACATCAAGGTTGGTGGAATTTTGACAGTTTTCTATCTTGACATACTTAAACTTAAATCAAGCTTAATCTCTATGCAATCATTCAATACTCTACTAATTTATGATAACCAGACCTTTAATTAATCAATGAGAGCATCAAATGAAGTTTTCCAATTTGTAATCAAGAACCCTAATGACAAATTAATAACACTCAAGTAACAACTTACCAATTTCAGCTTTTGGGTTGCTAATATGTTTAAATCCTTTAGCTTTAGCTTGGCTCCTTCAATAGTTGGCAAAATCCTATCTTAATCTTAAGTTTTCTAGGTATTCCACTCCTCTCTCTTATTCCAAATTTTGTGTTTTTGGCCATGTACGAATGTTAAAGAAATGAAGAGGTAAAATGAGCTTACTCATGGTTCCAATTTCCAAGATTCATCTCTCAAAGCCACCACCTACTTAACTAGTTTTATCATCCTAAATTAATTCTTACTAACCATATATAGGTACTAACTTTTAATTGTATCTTTTAAGTACAATCTATTTATCCAACCTTCGGATATTGGTTCAATTAAGTCTTAAGGCATGATACACATAACCCAAATACTTAATCAACTTATCTAAATAAATAATCTAATATCATGCTTCTTATTCTCTACTTATAATTAATATATATCTGTTCCCATAAAATAAAAATATTATTAATATACCATCATATGCCAATGATTAAATGTAAATGCACCTAACATGTATGATGAGAAAATGCAGACGTTACAAGAAAACAACCACGTAAGAGGGGTATATCTTTCAACATGAGAAAACAACACGAAAAAGTGGTGTATTTGTCAATATTAGAAAACAACCCCGTAAGAGGGGTATATCTTTCAACATGAGAAAACAACCCCAAAAAGTGGTATATTTGTCAATATGAGAAAACAACCACGTAAGAGGGGTATATCTTTCAACAAGAGAAAACAACCCGAAAAAAGTGGTGTATTTGTCAATATTAGAAAACAACCCCGTAAGAGGGGTATATCTTTCAATATGAGAAAACAACTCCAAAAAAGTGGTGTATTTGTCAATATTAGAAAACAACCACGTAAGAGGGGTATATGTTTCAACATGAGAAAAGTACCCCAAAAAAGTGGTGTATTTGTCAATATTAGAAAACAACCACGTAAGAGGGGTATATCTTTCAACATGAGAAAACAACCCGAAAAAGTGGTGTATTTGTCAATATTAGAAAACAACCCCGTAAGAGGGGTATATCTTTCAATATGAGAAAACAACTCCAAAAGTGGTGTATTTGTCAATATTAGAAAACAACCCCGTAAGAGGGGTATATGTTTCAACATGAGAAAAGTACCCCAAAAAAGTGGTGTATTTGTCAATATTAGAAAACAACCACGTAAGAGGAGTATATCTTTCAACATGAGAAAACAACCCGAAAAAAGTGTTATATTTGTCAATTTGAGAAAACAACCCCGAAAGAGGAGTATATCTTTCAACATGAGAAAACAACCCCAAAAAAGTGGTATATTTGTCAATATGAGAAAACAACCACGTAAGAGGGGTATATCTTTCAACAAGAGAAAACAACCCGAAAAAGTGGTGTATTTGTCAATATTAGAAAACAACCCCGTAAGAGGGGTATATCTTTCAATATGAGAAAACAACTCCAAAAAGTGGTGTATTTGTCAATATTAGAAAACAACCCCGTAAGAGGGGTATATGTTTCAACATGAGAAAAGTACCCCAAAAAAGTGGTGTATTTGTCAATATTAGAAAACAACCACGTAAGAGGGGTATATCTTTCAACATGAGAAAACAACTCGAAAAAAGTGGTGTATTTGTCAATATTAGAAAACAACCCCGTAAGAGGGGTATATCTTTCAATATGAGAAAACAACTCCAAAAAAGTGGTGTATTTGTCAATATTAGAAAATAACCCCGTAAGATGGGTATATGTTTCAACATGAGAAAAGTACCCCAATGAAGTGGTGTATTTTTCAATATTAGAAAACAACCACGTAAGAGGAGTATATCTTTCAACATGAGAAAACAACCGCAAAAAAGTGGTATATTTGTCAATATGAGAAAACAACCCCGAAAGAGGAGTATATCTTTCAACATGAGAAAACAACCCCAAAAAAGTGGTATATTTGTCAATATGAGAAAACAGCCACGTAAGAGGGGTATATCTTTCAACATGAGAAAACAACCCGAAAAAAGTGGTGTATTTGTCAATATTAGAAAACAATCCCGTAAGACCGGTATATCATTCAATATGAGAAAACAACTCCAAAAAAGTGGTGTATTTGTCAACATTAGAAAACAACCCCGTAAGAGGGGTATATGTTTCAACATGAGAAAAGTACCCCAAAAAAGTGGTGCATTTGTCAATATTAGAAAACAACCACGTAAGAGGAGTATATCTTTCAACATGAGAAAACAACCCGAAAAAAGTGTTATATTTGTCAATTTGAGAAAACAACCCCGAAAGAGGAGTATATTTTTCAACATGAGAAAACAACGCCAAAAAAGTGGTATATTTGTCAATATGAGAAAACAGCCACGTAAGAGGGGTATATCTTTCAACAAGAGAAAACAACCCGAAAAAAGTGGTGTATTTGTCAATATTAGAAAACAACCCCGTAAGAGGGGTATATCTTTCAATATGAGAAAACAACTCCAAAAAAGTGGTGTATTTGTCAATATTAGAAAACAACCCCGTAAGAGGGTATATGTTTCAACATGAGAAAAGTACCCCAAAAAAGTGGTGTATTTGTCAATATTAGAAAACAACCACGTAAGAGGGGTATATCTTTCAACATGAGAAAACAACCCGAAAAAGTGTTATATTTGTCAATTTGAGAAAACAACCCGAAGGTATATTTGCAACATGAGAAAACAACGCCAAAAGTGGTATATTTGTCAATATGAGAAAACAACCACGTAAGAGGGGTATATCTTTCAACAAGAGAAAACAACCCGAAAAAAGTGGTGTATTTGTCAATATTAGAAAACAACCCGTAAGAGGGGTATATCTTTCAATATGAGAAAACAACTCCAAAAAGTGGTGTATTTGTCAATATTAGAAAACAACCCCGTAAGAGGGGTATATGTTTCAACATGAGAAAAGTACCCCAAAAAAGTGGTGTATTTGTCAATATTAGAAAACAACCCCGTAAGAGGGTATATGTTTCAACATGAGAAAAGTAAAAGTGGTGTATTTGTCAATATTAGAAAACAACCCCGTAAGAGGGGTATATCTTTCAACATGAGAAAACAACCCGAAAAAAGTGGTGTATTTGTCAATATTAGAAAACAACCCCGTAAGAGGGGTATATCTTTCAATATGAGAAAACAACTCCAAAAAAGTGGTATATTTGTCAATATGAGAAAACCACGTAAGAGGGTATACCTTTCAACGAGAAAACAACCCGAAAAAGTGGTATATTTGTCAATATTAGAAAACAACCCCGTAAGAGGGGTATATCTTTCAATATGAGAAAACAACTCCAAAAAAGTGGTGTATTTGTCAATATTAGAAAACAACCCCGTAAGAGGGGTATATGTTTCAACATGAGAAAAGTACCCCAAAAAAGTGGTGTATTTGTCAATATTAGAAAACAACCACGTAAGAGGAGTATATCTTTCAACATGAGAAAACAACCCGAAAAAGTGTTATATTTGTCAATTTGAGAAAACAACCCCGAAAGGAGTATATCTTTCAACATGAGAAAACAACCCCAAAAAAGTGGTATATTTGTCAATATGAGAAAACAACCACGTAAGAGGGGTATATCTTTCAACAAGAGAAAACAACCCGAAAAAAGTGGTGTATTTGTCAATATTAGAAAACAACCCGTAAGAGGGGTATATCTTTCAATATGAGAAAACAACTCCAAAAAGTGGTGTATTTGTCAATATTAGAAAACAACCCCGTAAGAGGGTATATGTTTCAACATGAGAAAAGTACCCCAAAAAGTGGTGTATTTGTCAATATTAGAAAACAACCACGTAAGAGGAGTATATCTTTCAACATGAGAAAACAACTTGAAAAAAGTGTTATATTTGTCAATATGAGAAAACAACCCCGAAAGAGGGTATATTTTCAACATGAGAAAACAACACCAAAAAGTGGTATATTTGTCAATATGGGAAAACAACCCCGTAAGAGAGGTATATCTTTCAACAAGAGAAAACAACCCGAAAAAGTGGTGTATTTGTCAATATTAGAAAACAACCCCGTAAGAGGGGTATATCTTTCAATATGAGAAAACAACTCCAAAAAAGTGGTGTATTTGTCAATATTAGAAAACAACCCCGTAAGAGGGGTATATGTTTCAACATGAGAAAAGTACCCCAAAAAAGTGGTGTATTTGTCAATATTAGAAAACAACCACGTAAGAGGGTATATCTTTCAACATGAGAAAACAACCCGAAAAAAGTGGTATATTTGTCAATATGAGAAAACAACCACGTAAGAGGGGTATATCTTTCAACTCGAGAAAACAACCCCAAAAAAGTGCTATATTTATCAATGTTAGAAAACAACCACGTAAGAGGGGTATATCTTTCAACAAGAGAAAACAACCCGAAAAAAGTGGTGTATTTGTCAATGACAGAAAACAACCGTAAGAGGGTATATCTTTAATATGAGAAAACAACTCCAAAAAGTGGTGTATTTGTCAATATTAGAAAACAACCCCGTAAGAGGGTATATGTTTCAACATGAGAAAAGTACCCGAAAAAAGTGGTCCATTTGTCAATATTAGAAAACAACCACGTAAGAGGGTATATCTTTCAACATGAGAAAACAACCCGAAAAAAGTGTTATATTTGTCAATTTGAGAAACAACCCCAAAGAGGAGTATATTTTCAACATGAGAAAACAACCCAAAAGTGGTATATTTGTCAATATGAGAAAACAACCCGTAAGAGGGTATATCTTCAGAAAAAGTGGTGTATTTGTCAATATTAGAAAACAATCCCGTAAGGGTATATCATTCAATATGAGAAAACAACTCCAAAAAAGTGGTGTATTTGTCAATATTAGAAAACAACCCCGTAAGAGGGTATATGTTTCAACATGAGAAAAGTACCCCAAAAAAGTGGTGTATTTGTCAATATTAGAAAACAACCACGTAAGAGGGTATATCTTTCAACATGAGAAAACAACCCGAAAAAAGTGTTATATTTGTCAATTTGAGAAAACAACGTGAGGTGCAGTTAAAGAGGTATATATTTCAACATGAGAAAACAACGCCAAAAAGTGGTATATTTGTCAATGAGAAAACAACCACGTGGAGGGTATATCTTTCAACAGCCGAGAGAAAACAACCCGAAAAAGTGGTGTGTTGTCAATATTAGAAACAACCCGTAAGAGGAGTGTATATCTTTCAATGAGAAAACAACTCCAAAAAGTGGTGTATTTGTCAATATTGAAAACAACCCCGTAAGAGGGGTATATGTTTTCAACATGAGGAAAAGTACCCCAAAAAGTGAATTGTCATTTGTCAATGATAAACAACCTTCGCGTAAAAGGGAGTATATCTTTCAATATGAGTAAACAACTTAGAAAAAAGTGGTGTATTTGTCAATATTAGAAAACAACCACGTAAGAGGGGTATATCTTTCAACATGAGAAAACAACCCGAAAAAAGTGGTATATTTGTCAATATGAGAAAACAGCCACGTAAGAGGGGTATATCTTTCAACAAGAGAAAACAACCCGAAAAAAGTGGTGTATTTGTCAATATTAGAAAACAACCCCGTAAGATGGGTATATCTTTTAACATGAGAAAACAACCCCAAAAAACTGGTGTATTTGTCAATATTAGAAAACAACCCCGTAAGAGGGGTATATGTTTCAACATGAGAAAAGTACCCCAAAAAAGTGGTGTATTTGTCAATATTAGAAAACAACCACGTAAGAGGGGTATATCTTTCAACAGAGATGAGGCAAAAAAAGTGGTATGTTTGTCAATATGAAAACAACCACGTAAGGGTATATCTTTCAACCACTGAAAACAACCAAAAAGGGTGTATGTTTATCAATGTTAGAAAACAACCCGTAAGGGCGTATATCTTCAACAAGAGAAAACAACTCAAAAGTGGTGTGTTGTCAATGTTAGAAACAACCACGTAAGAGGGTAAATCTTTCAACATGAGAAAGTAACCGAAAAAAGTGGTGTATTGTCAGCGTAATTGAAAACAATCCCGTAAAAGGCGGTATATCTTTCAATATGAAAACAACTCCGAAAAGTGGTGTATTGTCAACATTAGAAAACAACCCGTAAGGGGTATATCTTTCAACATGAAAAGTACCCCAAAAAGTGGTGCATTTGTCAATATTAGAAAGCAACCATTAAAGAGGGTATATCTTTCAACATGAGAAAACAACTTGAAAAAAGGCCATTTGTCAGTTGAAAAC
>NW_025963506.1:0-16916 GCF_019578655.1 Ricinus communis | reverse complement strand
TTATGCACTTGTCATGCATAAATTTTTTATTTGCTATCGTGATTATTTTATTGCAAGTTTAATTATTAATTTAATTATTATTCATATGTATTATGCTTTTTAATTACTATTTATATATGTTCTTCCTTTATCGTTGATTTTATCATTGCATGATGACTTGGAATGGGACGGTGAGAACATAAGAGTTTGATGAGTGTTCGGTATAAATCAGAGTGATGGAAAGGGTAAATAGGTAAATTTAAAAGAAAGAATTAGGACTTGCCCTGTTCAAGCATCGCTCTCTAAGCTTAGTAGAGTATAGTTCTTTGGAGTAAGGTCTCAGTGAGCATTGCTCATACGCCCGGCTTATTTGGAAACCTAAGTGACCGGACTGGTGGTAAGGACCACAGTCGAGCTTAGCTCTCACAGGCGCCGGGTCTTATGGAATAAAGAGAGCCGAAGCTAAGGCGATAGCGAACATTAAGTGGCCAAGATGAGTTAAGGACACATTCGAGCTTCACTCTACGGGTGCTAATTCTATTGGAATGAGATTAGTCGAGATGTCAGTGTTGAGATTGATCGTGATGTTAGTGTTGGGATTAGTGTTCTACTAAAGTACTCCAGATCCAGTAGTATGTAAGAAATTATTTTATTTTATTTAAGCATGATACGTATGTTTCTTGCATGACTTAATGTTTATTTTAAATTAAATAAATGTATTATTGAAGTATATACAACTGTTTTTGGATATATGAACTTAACTCACTCTAGAATTTGAGTCTCAATTTTATTATTTTCGGATCCATGACATTAGGTATGTTAATTCGTAAATTCTTAGAATCTCATGATGAGAAATAGTAGAGATATCGGTTGTAATTTTACCTTAGTTTTGGGTCTCACCTAATTCTTCCGCGATCGAATTAATTATGTAAAATTCAATTGTTAAGATAATCGTGGCATGAGTAAAATGAGATGAGATTTATCTAAGTCGTTGTGAGTGTCGGACATACTACGAGTTGGTGGCCGCTTCTGACACATTTTAGTCTGGGTCAGGGCCCACATATGGAGTCGTGACATACCCCTCTTACGGAGTTGTTCTCTTATATTGACAAATATACCACTTTTTGGGGTTATTTTCTTATTTTGACAAATATACCACTCTTACGGGGTTGTTTTTCATTTTGAAAGATATACCCCTTTTACGGTGTTATTTTCTCATATTGAAAAATATACCCCTCTTACTAGGGTTGTTTTCTCGTATTGACAAATATACCACTTTTGGGGTTGTTTTCTCATTTTGAAAGATATACCCTTACTTCGGGTTTGTTCTCTAATATTGACAAATATACCCATCTTACGAGGTTGTTTTCTCGTATTGATAAAAATATACCACTTTTTGGGTTGTTTTCTCTTATTGAAAGATATACCCTTCTTATAGGGTTGTTTTCTAATATTGACGAATATAGCCCTCTTACGGGGTTTTTTTCTCATATTGACAAATATACTACTTTTTGTGGTTGTTTTCTCATGTTGAAAGATATACCGCTTTTACGGGGTTGTTTTCTAATATTGACAAATATACCCCTCTTACGGGGTTTTTCTCATATTACAAATATACCGCTTTTGGATTGTTTCTCATGTTGAAACATATATCCCTCTTACGGGGTTGTTTTCTAATTTTGATAAATATACCCCTCTTTAAGGGGTTGTTTTCTCATATTAACCGATATACCATTTTTCTAAGATTGTTTTCTCATGTTAAAAGATATTTCCATCTTACGTGGTTATTTTCTAATATTGACAAATATACCCTTCTCACGTGATTGTTTTCTCATATTGGCAAATATACTACTTTTTGGGGTTGTTCTCATCTTGAAAGATATACCCTTTATTCTTGAGGGGTTATTTTCTCATCTTGACAAATATACCACTTTTGAGGTTATTTTCTCATGTTGAAAGATATACCCTTCTTACGTCTTTTCTAATATTGACAAATATACCCTCTTATGGGATCGTTTTCTCATATTAAACAATATACCACTTTTGTGGGGTTATTTCTCGGGGTGAAAGATACCCCTCTTAAGGGGTTGTTTTAATATTGACAAATATACCACTTTTGGGGCTATTTTCTCATTTTGAAAGATATACCCCTCATATGGGTTGTTTTCTAATATTGACAAATATACCCTTCTACTGAGTTATTTTATAATATTGACAAATATACCCTCTTACAGGGATGTTTTCTCGTATTAAAAATATACCACTTTTTGAGGTTGTTTTCACATTTTGAAAGATATACCCTCTTACGGGGTTGTTCGATATTGACAAATATACCACTTTTGGGGTTGTTTTCTCATTTTGACAAATATACCCCTCTTCAGATTGTTTTCATATTGACAAAATATACCACTTTTGGGTTCTTTCATTTGAAAAATATACCCTCTTAGGGGTTGTTCTCTAATATTGACAAATATACCCCTCTTACAGGGTTATTTTCTAATATTGACAAATATACACCTCTTAGAGGTTGTTTTTGTATTAAAATACACGCCTTTTGGGGTTCTTTTCTCATGTTGAAGATATACCCCTCTTGTAGGTTGTTATATAATATTGAAAAGTACAACCCTCTTACGGGATTATTTTCTAATATTGACAAATATACCCCTCTTACAGTTGTTTTTCTCATATTAACAAATATACTACTTTTGGGGTTCTTTTCTCATGTTGAGATATATACCCTTTTTAAGGGTTGTTTTCTAATATTGATAAATAAACCCTCTTACAGGTTGTTTTCATATATTGACAAATATACCATTTTAGGTTATTTTCATGTTGAAATATATACCCTCTTCTGAGGGTTGTTCTAATATTGACAAATATATCCCTCTACGGGGTTGTTTTCCGATATTGACAAATATACCACTTTTGAGGTTGTTTTCTCATGTTGAAAGATATACCCCTCTTACGAGGTTGTTTTATGATATTGAAAATATACCCTACGGATTGTGTTCTCAGTTGACAAAATATACACTTTTTCAGGGTTGTTTTCTCATATTGAAGAATACCACTCTTACGGGTTGTGTTCATATTGACAGATATACCACTTCTGCAGTTGTTTTCTCATGTTGAAAGATATACCCCTTTTACGGGGTTGTTTTCTAATATTAATGAATAAACCCTCTACGGTTGTTTTTCTTGATGACAAAATATACCGGTTTTGGGTTATTTTCTCATGTTGAAAGATATACCTCTTACTGAGGTTGTTTTCTAATATTGAAAAATATACCCCTCTTACGGGTTGTTTTAATATTACAAATATACCCCTCTTATGGGGTTGTGTTCTCATATTGACAAATATAACGCTTTTGGGGTTGTTTAATCATTTTCAAAGATATACCCCTCTTATGGGATTGTTTTCTAATATTGACAAATATACACCTCTTGATTGTTTTCTCATGTTGACAATTATACTACTTTTGGGGTTCTTTTCTCATGTTAAAGATATACCCTTTTACGGGTTTTTCTAATATTGACAAATAAACCCTTCTTAGGGGTTGTTTTCTAATATTGACAAATATACCCTCTACGGGTTGTTTTCTCATATTGCAGTACCTTTTGGGGTTGTTTTCTCATTTAGAAGATATACCCCTCTTACGAGTTGTTTTCTCATATTGAAAATATACCCCTCTTGGCGTTGTTATTTGATTTTGACAAATATAACACTTTTATGAGTTGTTTACTCATTTTAAAAGATATACCCTCTTACGGGGTGGTTTTCTAATATTGACAATTATACCTCTTATGGGGTTGTCTTCTCATATTGATAAATATACTGTTTTTGGGTTATTTTCTCATGTTGAAGATATACCCCTCTTACGAGGTTGTTTTCTAATATTGACAAATATACCTGTCTTCACGAGGTCGTTTTCTCATATTAAACAATATATCACTTTTCTAGGATTGTTTTCTCATGTTGATAGAGTACCCTCTTATGGGGTTGTTTAATATTGAAAATATACCCCTCTACGGGTTGTTTTCTTATACCGAAATATACCACTTTTTGGGGTTGTTTTCTCATGTTGAAGATATACCCTCTCACGGGGTTGTTTTCTAATATTGACAAATATACTCCCTCTACAGTGTGCTCCCTATTAAGCAAATATACCTTCTACGGGGTTATTTTCTCATATTGACAAATATACCACTTTCTTGGGTTGTTTTCTCATGATGAAAGATATACCCTCTGTAGTTTTTTCATATTGACAAATATACCACTTTTTTGGGTTGTCTTCTCATGTTGAAAGTTATACCCTCTTACGGGTTGTTTTCTAATATTGACAATTATTCCTCTTGAGGGGTTTTACCAATATTGACAAATATACCACTCTTACGGGATTGTTTTCAATCTTGACAAATATACCACTCTTACGGGGTTGTTTTCATGTTGACAAATATAAAACTTTTATGGGGTTGTTTTACATGTTGAAAGATATACCCCTCTTACAGGGTTGTTTTCTAATATTAAACAATATACCACTTTCTAGGGTTGTTTTCTCATGTGGAAAGATATATCCCTCTTACGGGGTTGTTTTCTAATATTGACAAATATACCCTCTTACGAGGTTGTTTTATCATATTGAAAAAATAAAACAGTTTTTATGGTTATTTTCTCTTGTTGAAAGATATACCCCTCTTACGGTTTGTTTTGTAATATTGACAAATATACCCATCTTACAGGTCGTTTTCTCATATTGACAAAATATATCACTTTTGAGGATTTCTCATGTTGAAAGATTATACCCACTTACGGGGTTGTTTTCTATTCTGGGGTTGTTCTCTAATCTTGATAAATATACACCCCTTATGGGGCTATTTTCTATGTTGACAATTACACCACTTTTGGGGTTGTGTTCTCATGTTAAAAGATATACCCCTCTTGAGTTGTTTCTAATATTATGAAATATACCCTCTTACAGGTTGTTTTCTCATATTGACAAATATACCACTTTTTCCCAGGTTGTTTTCTTATATTGTAAGATATACCCCTCTACGAGGTTGTTTTATGATATTGAAAAATATACCCCTCTTACGAGATTGTTATTTCATATTGACAAATATACCATTTTTGGGTTGTTTTCTCATATTGAAAGATATACCGCTTACGGGTTATTTTCTAATATTGACAAATATACTTCTCTACGGGTTTGTTCTCTCCTGACAAATATACCACTTTTTAGGGTTATTTTCTCTTGTTGAAAGATATACCCTCTTACGGGTTATTTCTAATATTGACAAATATACCCCTCTCTTGGATCGTTTTCTCATATTAAACAATATACCACTTTTCTAGGTTGTTTTCTCATGTTGAAAGATATACCCTCTTACGGGTTATGTTCTCATATTGATAAATATACCACTTTTCTGGGTTGTTTTCTCAAATTGAAAACATATACCCCTCTTACGAGTTTGTTTTTATAATATTAACAAATATACCCTCTTATAGGGATTTTTTCTAATTTTGAAAAATATACCCTCTTACTGGGGTTGTTTCACATATTGACAAATATACCACTTTTTTTAGTTGTTTTCTCATTTTGAAGATATACCCTCTTAAGGGGTTGTTTTCTCATGTTGAAAAATATATCCCTCACGGGGTGTTTTCTCAAATTGACAAATATACCACTTTTTGGGGTTGTTTCTAATATTGAAATATACCACTTCCTGACATTTTCTAATCTTGAGAAATCACCCTACGAGTTGTTTTTAATATTGACAAATATACCCTCCTGAGGGGTTATTTTCTCGTGATAAAAATATAAACTTTTTGGCTTGTTTTCTCATGTTGAAAGATATATACCTCTTATGGGGTTGTTTTCAATATTGACAAATATACCCTCTTAACTTTTTCGGGGTGGTCTTTCATGTTGAAATATATACCCCTCTTACGGTTGTTTTCTAATATTGAAAAATATACCCCTCTTACCGGGTTGTTTTCTCATATTGACAAATATACCACTTTTTGAGTTGTTTTCTCATTTTGAAGATATACCTCTTAAGGGGTTGTTTTCTCATATTGAAAAATATATCCCTCTTACGGGTTGTTTTCTCATATTGACAAATATACCATCTTTTGGGGTTGGTTTCTCATTTTGAAAGATATACCCCTCTTGTGGTTGTTTTCCAATATTGACAAATATATCCCTCTTACGGGGTTGTTTCAATATTGACAAATATACCCTACTTTTCGGGGTTGTTTCTCGTATTAAAAATATACAACTTCTTTGTCTTGTTTTCTCATGTTGAAGATATATACCTCTTACTGGATTGTTTTCTATATTGCAAATATACCCCTCTTCTGAGTTTTCTCATATTGACAAATATGCCCATCTTATGGGGTTGTTTTCTCATGTTGACAAATATACCACTTTTGGGGTTCTTTTCCCATGATAAACACATTTTTTGGTTCTATTCATGCCCTCTTGCAAGGTTGTTATTATTGAAAATATATCCTCTTACTTGGGGTTGTTTCTCATGTTGACAAATATATACCTTTTTGGGGTTGTTTTCTCATGTTGAAAAAGATATACCCCTCTTACGAGTTGTTCTATATTGACAAATATATACCCTCTTACGGGTTTGTTTTCACATATTGACAAATATACCCGATATACTCTTACGGGTTTTTATTGACAAATATACCACTTTTGGGGTTGTTCTCTAATATTGATAAATATTCCACTTTTTGGGGTTGTTTCTCATGTTGAAAGATGTACCTTTCTTACGGGTTTGTTTTCTCATATTGACAAATATATACATCTTACAGGGTTGTTTCTCATGTTGACAAATATACCACTTTTGGGGTTCTTTTCCCATATTGACAAATATACCACTTTTTTTGGTTGTTTTCTCATATGAAATATACCCCTCTTACAGGGTTGTTTTCTAATATTGACAAATATACCCTCTTCGGAGTTGTTTTCTCATGTTGACAAATATACCACTTTTTGTGGTTGTTTTCTCATGTTGAAAGATACCCTCTTACGGATTGTTTTATAATATTAACAAATATACCCCTCTTACGGGGTTGTTTTCTCATATTGACAAATATACCCTTTTTTAGAGTTGTTTCTCATGTTTAAAAGATATACCCCTCTTTACGGGTCTGTTTTCCCATATTGACAAATATACCACTTTTGGGGTTGTTCTCTAATATTGACAAATATACCCTCTTCGAGGGTTGTTTTCTAATATTGACAAATATTCCACTTTTGGGGTTGTTTTCTCATGTTGAAGATATACCCCTCTTACGATTGTTCTCTAATATTGATAAATATGCCCCTCTTAGAGGTTGTTTTCTATATTGATGATAAAATACCACTTTTTGGGGTTGTTTTCTCATGTTGAAAGATATACCCTCTTCTGGGTTTGTTTTCTAATATTGACAATTATACCCCACTTACGGGGTTGTTTTCTAATTTTGACAAATATACCCTTCTTAAGGGTTGGTTTCTAATATTTACAAATATACCTCTCTTCAAGTCGTTTTCTCATATTGACAAATATACCCACTTTTGTGGTTGTTTTCTCATGTTGAAGATACCTTCTACGGGGTTGTTTCTAATATTGATAAAATATACCCTCTTACAGGTTGTTTTCTCATATTGACAAATATACCCACTTTTGTAGTTGTTTTCTCATGTTGAAAGATATATACCCTTACGAGTTTGTTTTCCAAGATTGACAAATATACCCTCTTATAGGGTTGTTTCTCATATTGACAAATATACCACTTTTTAGGGTTGTATTCTCATGTTGAAAGTAATACCCTTCTTACAAGGTTGTTTTCTAATCTTGACAAATATACCTTCTGAGGTTGTTTTCTCTTATCTCGACAAATATTTCGGATTGTTTTCTCATGTTGAAAGTTATATACCTAAATGCGAGGGTTATTTTCTAATATTGATAAATATACCCTCTTGGTTGTTTTCTCATACTGACAAATATACCACTTTTTGTTGTTGTTTTCTCATGTTGAAAGATATACCCCTCTTACGGGGTTATTTTCTAATATTGACAAAATACACCCTCTTATGGGGTTGTTTTCTCATATTAACAAATATACCACTTTTTAGGGTTGTTTTGCTCATGTTGAAAGATATACCCCTCTTACCTATTGTTTTCTAAATTGACAAATATACCCGTCTTATAAAGTTGTTTTCTAATATTGACAATATTCCACTTTTTTTGAGTTGTTTTCTCTGTTGAAAAATATATACCCCTACTAGGTTGTTTTCTAATATTGATAAATACCCCCTCTTATGGGTTGTTTTCTCATATTGAAAAATATACTACTTTTGGGGTTGTTTTCTCATTTGACAAATATATCCCTCTTGTAGGTTGTTTCTCTTATTGACAAATATACCCCTCTTACAGTGTTGTTTTTTCATATTAAAAATATACCACTTTTGGGGTTGTTTTCTCATGTTGAAAGATATACCCCCTATTAAGGTTATTTTCTTATATTTATAAATATACCCTCTTACGGGTTGTTTCTTATATTTATAAATATATCCCTCTGCTGGGGTTATTTTCTAATATTGACAAATATACCCTTCTTACAGGTGTTTCTCATATTGACAAATATATTATATTTTTGGGGTTGTTTTCTCATGTTGAAGATATATACCCCTCTACGGGGTTTTCTCTAATATTGGCAAATATACCCTCTTCAGGTTGTTTTCTAATATTGACAAATAAACCCATCTTTTGAGGTTGTTTTATATTGATAAATATACCACTTTTTGGGTTGTTTATTCATTTTGAAAGATATTTCTTATGGTTTTGTTCTAATTTTGACAAATATACCCCTCTTATGGGGTTGTTTTCACATATCGACAAATATACCACTTTTTGGGGTTGTTTTGCTCACGTGAAAAGATATACCCCTCTTACGATTATTGTTTTCTAAATTGACAAATATACCCATTTTATAGGTTGTTTTTCTATTGAAAATATACCACTTTTTGGGGTTGTTTCTCATGTTGAAAAATATACCCCTCTTATGGGTTTTCTCTAATATTGACAAATATACCCCTCTTGAGGTTGTTTTCATATTGACACATATACCCCTCTTATGGTGTTGTTTTCTAATATTGACAAATATACCCCTCTTTAGAGGTTATTTTCTCATATTGATAAATATACCCCACTTAAGGTTGTTTTCTAATATTGACAAGTATACCCCTCTTACTGGGTTGTTTTCTCATATTGACAAATATACCACTTTTTGGGGTTGTTTTCTCATATTGACAAATATATACCCCTCTTGGGGTTGTTTTCTTTGTTAACAAATACCTCTTTACGGGTTGTTTTCTCATATTGACAAATATACCTTTTTGGTTGTTTTCTCATGTTGAAAGATACTCCTCTTCTTGAGTTGTTTTCTAATATTGACAAATATACCCCTCTTCCGGGGTTGTTTTCATATTGACAAATATACCACTTTTTAGGGTTGTTTTCTGTGTTGAAGATATACTCTTACGGGTTGTTTTCTAATATTGATAAATATCTACCTCTTACAGGGTTGTATTCTAATGACAAATATAACCCTCTTACAGGTTGTTTCTCATATTGATAAATATACCATTTTTGGGGTTGTTTCTATTGTTGAAGATATACCCCACTTACGGGGTTGTTTTGTCATGTGAAAATATACCCCTCTTGAGGGGTTGTTTTCTCATGTTGACAAATATACCACTTTTTTGGGGTTCTTTTTAAATGTTGACAAATAGACCCCTCTTCACGGGGTGTTTTCTCATATTAAACAATATACCACTTTTTGGGGTTATTCTCTCATGTTGAAAGATATACCCCTCTTACGGGGTTGTTTTCTAATATTGACAAATATACCCCTCTTCAGGTTGTTCTCAATTATAAATATATCCCTCTTACGAGGGTTATTTTCTAATATTGACAAATATACCCTCTTACGGGGTTGTTTACTCATAGTGACAAATATACCACTTTTCAGGTTGTTTTCTCATGTTGAAAAATATACCCCTCTTATGGGGTTGTTTAATATTGTATACCCTCTTGGTTTTTCTCATATTAAACAATATACTTTCTCGGTTGTTTTCTATTGAAATATACCCTCTTGGGGTTATTTTCTAATATTGATAAATATACCCCTCTTACAGGGTTGTTTTCTCATATTGACGATATACACATTTTGGGGTTGTTTTCATGTTTGAAGATATACCCTCTACGGGTTGTTTCTAGTATTAAATATACCCCTCTTACGAGGTTATTTCTAATATTGACAAAATATACCCCTCTTTGGGGTTGCTTACTCATATTGACAAATATACCACTTTTTGGGGTTATTTTCTCATTTGAAAGATATACCCCTTACAAGATGACAAATATACCCCTCTTGGGGTAGTTTCTATTGACAAATATACCCTTACGGGGTTGTTTCTCGTATTAAAATATACCACTTTGGGGTTGTTTTCTCATGTTGAAAGATATACCCTTCTTACAGTTGTTTTCTCATATGAAAGATATACCACTTTTTAGGGTTGTTTTCTCATGTTGAAAGATATACCCCTCTTATGGGGTTGTTTTCTAGTATTGGCAAATATACCTCTCGAGGGTTGTTTCTCATATTCGAATATACCCACTTTTTGGGGTTGTTTTCTCATGTTGAAAGATATACCCCACTTAAGGGTTGTTTTCTCATATTGACAAATATACCAATTTTTTGGGTTGTTTTCTCATGTTGAACAGATATACCCCTTACAGAGGTTGTTTTCTATTATTGACAAATATACCCCTCTTACGGGGTTGTTTTCTCATATTGACAAATATACCACTTTTTGGGTTTGTTTTCTCATGTTGAAAGATATGCCCCTCTTAGAGTTGTTTTCTAATATTGACAAATATACCCTTCTTACGGGTTGTTTTCTCATATTGACAAATATACCACTTTTGGGGTTGTTTTCTTATTTTGAGATATACCCCTCTTACGAGGTTGTGTTCATTGACAAATATGCCCTCTTACGGGGTTGTTCTCTAATATTGACAAATATATCCCTCTTACGGGGTTGTTTTCTCATATTGACAAATATACCACTTTTTGGGGTTGATTTCTCATTTTGAAAATATACCACCTTCTGGTGTGTTCAAATCTTACAAATATACCCTCTTATGAGGTTGTTTCTAATATTGACAAATATACCCTCTTACGAGGTTGTTTTCTCGTATTAAAAATATACCACTTTTTGGGGTTGTTTTCTCATATTGAAAGATATACCCTTCTTACGGGGTGTTCTACAGACAAATTCATGGGCACGTTACATGTTTGCCAGTATTACTCTTGGAGGCGGGGCTTGAATAACAATTTTGTGTACAAACTCGGGGTTGGCCAGACCATAAAGCCCAAATTTTGGGGTCGGGGTTGGGATTTCATAAAAATCCAAGCTACACTCGGCTGGTTATTTAGTTTAATTAGGAAAAAAATGTCAAACCTAGCATTTGAACTTTGACTATACCAAATTAAGTTCTACTTACCACTTGGCTACCTATTATTTTTGTTTATAATTTATTGTTATTAGCCATATATTTGAATAAAACTAAACTCAAGCAGGCAAGACATGATAGAACACTTGGACCCAGGTTGTATTCTCATGTTTAACAATTGGTCGGTAGGGTTGAGACTTTAAAATTATACAGGGCTTGGGTTGAGAGATCTAAAAATTCACCGGGGTTGTTTTTTCAATGATTCAAAATAAACTCAGGGCAGGTGAAGTTGGCCCAGAACTTTGCTATTGACCAAAACAGGAGTTGTTTTTCATATTGAAAATATACCCTTTTTTGGGGTTGTTTCTCATGTTGAAAATATACCCTCTTAGGGTTGTTTTCATATTGACAAATACCCTCTTAAGAGGTTGTAATACTCTCTTATGGGGTTGTTTCTCATATTGACAAATATACCACTTTTTGGCATTGTTTCTCATGTTGAAGATATACCCTACTTGAGGGTTGTTTTCTAATATTGACAAATATACCCTCTTGGTTGTTTTCTCTATATTGACAAATATACCCAATTTGCGGGGTTGTTTTCTATTGAAAGAAATATACCACTCTTACGGGTTGTTTTCTCATATTGACAAATATACCACTTTTTGGGTTTGTTTTCTCATGTTGAAAGATATCCCCTCTTACGGGTTTGTTTTCTAATATTGACAAATATACCCCTCTTATGGGGTTGTTTTCTCATATTAACAAATATACAACTTTTTGGGGTTGTTTCTTATTTTAGGGATATACCCCTCTTGAGGTTGTTTTCATTAACAAATATACCCCTCTTATGGTGTTGTTCTCTAATATATTATACTCTTCGGGGTTGTTTTCTCATATTGAAAATATACCCTTTTTTGGGGTTGTTTTCTCATGTTGAAGATATATACCCTCATACGGTTGTTTCTCATATTGAAAATATACCCTTTTTTGGGGTTGTTTCTCATGTTGAAAATATACCACTCTTACGGGGTTGTTTCTCATATTGAAAATATACCACTTTTTGGGGTTGTTTTCTCATGTAGAATATACCCCTCTTACAGTATTTTTCAATATTGAAAATATATACCCTCTTACGGGTTATTTTCTAATATTTACAAATATACCCCTTTGGGGTTGTTTTCTCATATTGAAATATACCACTTTTTTGGGGTTGTTTTCTCATATTGAAAGATATACCCCTCTTAGGGGTTGTTTTCTAATGACAAATATACCCCTCTTACAGGTTATTTCATATTGACAAATATACCACTTTTGGGGTTGTTTTGTCATTTGAAAGATATACCCTCTTACGGGGTTGTTTACTAATATTGACAAATATACCCCTCTTACGGGGTTGTTTTTAATATTGACAAATATACCCTCTTAGGGGTTGTTTTCTCATGTTAAAAATATACCACTTTTTGGGGTTGTTTTCTCATGTTGAAAGATATACCCCTCTTACGGGGTTGTTTTTATTATTGACAAATATACCCTCTTACGGGTTGTTTTCTCATATTGACAAATATACCACTTTTTGGGGTTGTTTTTTCTCATGTTGAAAGATATACCCCTCTCTTCGGGTTGTTTTCTGATATTGACAAATATACCCTCTTACGGGGTTGTTTTCTCATATTGAACAACATACCACTTTTTGGGGTTATTTCTCATGTTGAAAGATATATACCCTCTGGCGGGGTTGTTTTCTAATATTTGACAAATATACCCCTCTTACGGGGTTGTTTTCTCATATTGGCAAATATACCCCTTCACGAGTAGTTTTCTCAATTACAAATATCTACTTTTGGAGTTGTTTCTCATATTGAAAGATATACCCCTCTTCTGAGTTGTTTTTAATATTGACATATATACCCTCTTACGAGGTTGTTTTCTCGTGACAAATATACCATTCTTACGGTAGTTTCTAATATTGACAAATATACCCCTCTTACGGTGTTGTTTCCTCAAATTGACAAATATACTACTTTATTGGGTTGTTTTCTTTTGAAAGATATACCCTCTTACAGTGTTGTTTTCAATATTAACAAATATACCCCTCTTATAAGGTTGTTTTCAATATTGACAAATATACTACTCTTACAGGGTTGTTTTCTCATATTGACAAATATACCCCTCTTCCGGGGTTGTTTTCTCATATTGACAAATATACCCACTTTTTGGGTTGTTTTCTCATTTTAAAAGTATACCTCTTGAGGTTGTTTTCAATATTGACAAATATACCCTTCTTACTAGGGTGTTTTCTCATATTGATAAATATACCACTCTTTTGGGGTTGTTTCTCATATTGAAGATATACCCTCTTACGGGGTTGTTTTCTCATATTGACAAATATACCACTTTTTGGGTTGTTTTCTCATATTGAAAGTTATACTCTCTTACGGGGTTGTTTTCTAATATTGACAAATATACCCTCTTACGGGTTGTTTTCAATATTGAAATATACCCTCTTCACGTTTGTTTTTCTCATATTCAAATATATCACTTTTTGGGGTTGTTTTCTCATGTTGAAAGATATACCCACTTAGGGGTTGTTTTCTAATATTGACAAATATACCCCTCTTAGGGGTTGTCTTCTCAATTCTAAATATACCACTTTTTTAGGGTTGTTTCTCATGTTGAAAATATACCCCTCTTAGGAAGTTTTCTATTATTGACAAATATACCCTCTTTCGAGGTTGTTTTCTCATATTGACAAATATACCCTTTTTTGGGGTTGTTTTCTCATGTTGAAAGATATACCCTCTTCAAGGTTTTTAATGTTGACAAATATACCCTCTTACAGGGTTGTTTTCTCATATTGACAAATATACACTTTTTTGGGTTGTTTCTCATTTTGAAAGATATACCCCTCTTACGGGTTTGTTTTCTAATATTGAAAAATATATCCTCTTCTTTGGGTTGTTTTCTAATATTGACAAATATACCCTCTTGGGGAGTTGTTTCTCATATTAACAAATATACCACTTTTAGGGTTGTTTTCTCATGTTGAAAGATATACCCCTCTTACATGGTTTGTTTTCTAATATTGACAAATATACCCTCTTGGGGTTGTTTTCTCATATTAAAATATACCACTTTTTAGGGTTGTTTTCTCATGTTGAAAGATATACCCTCTTCTGAGTTGTTTTTCTAATTTGACAAATATACCTCTTCTGAGGTTGTTTTCTAATATTGACAAATATACCATTTTTTGGGTTGTTTTCTCATGTTGAAAGATATACCCCTCTTACGGTGTTTTTCTAATATTGACAAATATACCCCTCTTACGGGTTGCTTTCATATTGACAAATATACCTCTTGAGGTTGTTTTCTCATATTGACAAAATACACCATTTTTTTGGGATTGTTTTCTCATGTTGAAAGATATACCCTCTTACGGGGTTGTTTTCTAATATTGACAAATATACCCCCCTTCTGAGGTTGTTTTCTCATATTGACAAATATACCACTTTTGGGGTTGTTTTCATGTTGAAGGATATATACCCCTCTTACAGGGTTGTTTTCAATATTACAAATATACCCTCTTACGGGTTGTTTTCTCATATTAAACAAATATACCCTTTTTTGGGGTTGTTTTCTCTTGTTGAAAGATATACCCCTCTACGGGGTTGTTTTCTAATATTACATATACCCTCTTCTGAGGGTTGTTTTCTCGTATTAAAAATATACCACTTTTGGGATTGTTTTCTCATGTTGAAAGATATACCCTCTTATGGGTTTGTTTTCTAATATTGACAAATATATCCCTTACATGGGGTTTTCTATATTGACATATATACTTCTTTTAGGGTTGTTTTCTTGTTGAAAATATACCCCTCTTACGGGGTTGTTTTCTAATATTGACAAATATACCCTCTTATGGGGTTGTTTTTCTAATTTGACAAATATACCCCTCTTACGAGTTGTTTTCACATATTGACAAATATCCCCTCTTACAGGGTTGTTTTCTCATATTGACAAATATACCACTTTTTGGGTTGTTTTCTCATTTGAAGATATACCTTTTAGGTTGTTTTCTAATATTGACAAATATACCCTCTTCTGAGGTTGTTTTCATATTGATAAATATAACACTCTCTGGGGTTGTTTTCTCATGTTGAAAGATATATACCTCTTATGGTTTGTTTCTAATATTGACAAATATACCCTCTTTAGGGGTTGTTTTCTCATATTGACAATATACCACTATTTTGGGGTTGTTTTCTCATGTTGAAAGATATACCCCTCTTACGAGGTTGTTTTCTAATATTGACAAATATACCCTCTTACAGGGGTTGTTTTCTAATATTGACAATATACCCCTCTTACGGGATTGTTTTCTCATATTAAAAATATACCACTTTTTGGGGTTGTTTTCTCAAATTGAAGAATATACCCTCTTAGGGTTGTTTTCTTATTGACAAATATATCACTCTTCTGAGGTTGTTTTCTCATATTGACAAATATACTACTTTTGGGGTTTTCTCATGTTGAAAGATATCCCCTCTTATTAGGGTTGTTTTCTAATATTGACAAATATACCCTCTTCGGGGTTGTTTTCTCATATTGACAAATATACCACCTTTTTGAGGTTGTTTTCTCATGTTGAAGATATACCCCTCTTACAGGTTGTTTTCTAATATTGTAAATATATCCCTCTTTTTAGGGTTGTTTTCTCATATTGACAAATATATACTACTTTTTGGGGTTGTTTTCTCATGTTGAAAATATATACCTCTTTTACGGGGTTGTTTTCTAATATTGACAAATATATACCTCTCTTACGGGTTGTTTTCTAATATGACAAATATACCCCTCTTATGGGTTTGTTTTTCATATAAAGAATATCGACTTTTTGGATAAGGTTGAAATATATACCCTTTTAGGAGTTGTTTTCAATATTAACAAATATACCCACTTTTTGGGGTTGTTTTCTCATGTTGAAAGATATACCCCTCTTCAGGGTTGTTTTTTAATATTGACAAATATACCCTCTTACGGGGTTGTTTTCGATATTGACAAATATACCACTTTTTGGGTTGTTTTCTCATGTTGAAGATATACCCTCTTCACGGTTGTTTTCTAATATTGACAATATATCCCTCTTACAGTTGTTTTCTCAATTGACAAATATACCACTTTTGGGGTTGTTTTCTCATGTTGAAAGATATACCCTTCTTACGGGGTTGTTTTCTAATATTGAAATATACCCTCTTACAGGGTTGTTTTCTCATATTGACAAATATACCACTTTTTGGGGTTGTTTTCATGTTGAAAGATATACCCATTTTGGGGTTGTTTTCTATATTGAAAATATACCCCTTGAGGGGTTGTTTCTAATATTGACAAATATACCCCTCTTCTGAGGGTTGTTTTCTCAA
>NW_025963505.1:0-17000 GCF_019578655.1 Ricinus communis | reverse complement strand
CTAATGAAGCATTTCCGGTGTCGGCATGCATAGGAGATCCTCGGATCAAAGGCGGTGATTTCTCCTACTTCTTGACACCTTGACTTCATCCAGGTCATCCAAATGAAGCCCACGTCATGATGGAGTTAAACCCGGCTTTCTAGAACCATGGTGACGGAAGACCTCCCCGAGTTCTCAATTATTGTCTCAAGAGATATCTCAAAAATCTCCTCGATGCCATTCATCTGACACACCTGGCCCATCACGACGCATTTGTCATAATTATGGCATAAGTGAGTCAGACGACTCTGATGAAGACTACTGGAGTGGACCCACCATAAGCGTGTTTGGTGAAGGCGGAGTAAGCTCACAAAGCAGATGCTCCACTAAGAAGATGCTCTATATTATTGTACTTAAAGTAGATATTTTGGCTTTTTATGTCACATGTTTTTTGGCTTCTTATGTCACATGTCTTCGTCTTTATGAAAAGGAATATATTCCTTTTTACGCATGCATTAAGCATAGTACTCTTGCCAGGTGGCAAGAAATTGTGGTTTGTAAGTTTATCTTGACATCTCCCTTCCTCCTATATAAAGGAAGGAGCGTCTCTCTTGTAAAGGAGGGGGTGAAAGAAAATAAACACTTATATTTCTCTTATCTTTCATGGCTTTCTAATTTCTCTCTGTTCTTCTTCTCTATCCTATGGCAATGAATTAGCTGTTGCTACGATCTGTTTCTGTTATAATCCAAAAGGGCTAACTCAACCACTCGGCTATTCAAGTTTCAAAGAAGCAGGAAGACCCCCATGGCGAGGTGCCTCTTTGGTCTTAGCTTAAAGAAACTCTCTTGCCTTGAGTAAGGATATTCTCCTTGAGTTTGACATGAGGATTATAGCATGAGCGACTCTCAGCGTCATCCTGGTATCAGAGCCTAAAGGGTTTAGAGAAGAAGAAACTCATCTACAAACATGGAAACAACTTCAAGTCCTATTGTCCAAACCTCTTCTCTCTCATTACCTACTTCATGTAAACAGTACATTCGGATAAGATCGATAATTTAGTTGAAATATCCCATATTCCGAAACCGCTCAAATTCAAAATTCTCTTGTCCAATTCTCGACCCTTATCTTTGTCTTAAGCCTTGACGGTCTTTCTCTGAACCGTGAGACATATTATTTCTAGACCATCCGTCAACATAAAAGAATATGTACAGTCATCTTCTCTTTCTCGGTGTGTTCTTTCTTCCATAACCAACTTGAGCGTCGTGACTTTAGAAATTCCATCTCATTTCATTCAATGATGGAAATAGCAAAATATACCCATCTCCATTTTGGTGCCATCGGACTTGTACTTTCCTATCATGGAAGACAAGGACTTCCGATCCTTTGCCGGACTTTCTTTGTTAGATACCGTTATCTAAACTATGAACATCTTTGTGATTGGCTCTATTATCACTACTCTTAATCGGGGCGTAGTACTTACGTTTTTCCTAATTTTAATATGTCTCTAGAAGATCCTCATCTCGGTCAAGCTCAAAGTACGGGTACAAATCAAGGCGCGGTCGAGTTCTTGTGATCGGCTACTCTTCATCACCGGTAGTCTACAGGTTATGAAACCATGCCATTAACCTCTGGACTCACGGCCTCTGCTGCAGTGATGCGGTTTCATCTTCGATAGTGGTCTCACTCCTACAATAGTTCGGACTCCCGGACAACTGCCCCGTGAAGAGTTGGAAAAGTTAATCCCTTCATGTGGATTACAAACTATGAAAAGCCGCACCAAAGTTCCGGCTGTACAAAAACAGGGATCCTATTTTTATCAAACAACTTGACAAAATTTGTTAAAGTCTCCTATTTGTCCTCCATGACATCCTCTTCCTACTCCTCGTTCTATTCCATGATCCAACGGGTGAGGAGGACTTACGAGAAAAGATTCCCATTCATAGTTTGAGATCGGATGGGTGGGAAGTCTATGTCTCTGAATCGAGGACACTTTATCCGGGATTGTGATCCTTCAAAGTGTGATCCCGGATGTGCTTGTCAGAAGATCTTGATGATCTTGAAACCGGACCCAAAGAAACAAAACTTGGAGAAGGAAACATGCTTGTCTTGACCCACGTCGGCATGATAAGGATGATGATCGACTGATCCCTTCCATGCTCCTTCTCGACCCAAGAAAGCTAGTCCTTGGATCGGACTCCCTCCGGAAAGAACAAACCCATGACTGAAGATGACTATTTACAAAGATGCTTCCGGATCTTGAAGGAAGAAGGACTCTTGACTGTCCTCCTCCACCGGTCGTTTGTTCTTGCTCCTTTGAACCAATAAAAGTTCCGGAGGTAGCTAGCGGTTCCTTGCTTCATGATGAATTCGAAGATTTTCCACCTTTGGAAAGAAAGGAAAATGAGCAATCAAAGATACTGCACGTCCTTTTATTGCAAAGAATCTGATACAACTGCGGTACTTTAGCTCCTCTCCATTTGGAAAAGAAGTCTTAAATTGGCAAACCAATAACATTTGTGCCGAACCCGATGTCCGAAGAAGATTGATAATAGACTTTCGCGAGTCTATGAAAAAACAAGTTCTTAGGCTCGTGTTACTTCTTTCGGACCAGTATGCAACTGTAAGCTTTCATCGGTACATACAAACTTGGGCAAGAAATACATGAATCTAGCATCTCGACCTCATCACCTCTATTCTTGCGAAAGGATAGAGAAATCTTAAAATTTGAAGGGCGGCTCGGAGAAATAGAGAGATCTTTATCCTACAAAACATCCACATCTCCTCTCCACTCAATTTTCCTATTTCTACACCTCATCCTTTTATGTCTTGGTTATACCCTTCAAACAATATACCACAGTTTGGATCGGTACCCGGAGCATCCAAGCCAACAAAAGGGTATCTTCAAAACTTCATCTTCTTTCTCCCAACCTCAAAAAGACAAAAAAGGACCTTCAATACGGTTTGCCATTCACATACAACTCCTATCTAAGCTGCCTCCCAGTCGTATGTTTTGATTGGATCTGTCGATTCGAACTGCTTGATGGTTCTTACTCTTGACCAGAAACTAGATCCTCTGTATCCGGTGAATCCCAGTTGTAGGTTCTCATGTGTTAATGAACACCTGTAAGAACCGGACATTACAGGAAGAGCCGGACTTTGCGGAAGAAGCGGAAGATCGAGAATCTCTCGCTCAGAAACTTCTCTCCCTCAAAACCGGCCTACGGTCCTTGGTTTTCTCTGAATCTGGTGCCACCATCTCGATGGAGGAATAAAATCTTAGAATTCAATGCTTGGCTTGATCTCCGGGATGATAAATCCTCGATCGATCTCCAAGCGATCCTTTAGATTCACATCAAGATTCTGGCACCTTAAGAGAATGGTTTTCCCATTTATCCGAGTATCAAAGGATACAATTTGTTCAACTTGGTTACATTGCTCAAGCTCCGGCGCATATTCACCAACAATTTTTGGGTGATTACAATTTAATCTTGGACAGCGGAAACAAGAATATTTTGATCGTAAATCTTTGTTCCATGAAGAGAAAAGATCTAGAAACCCATATGTTCATATGTCAAACTGTATGAACTCGGCTGGGCCCTAACAGTGATGATCTCAAATATACTTTGCCGAGCTCTACTTGGGAAGAAATGCGACACGAAATTCAGCATGATGGCGGAGACTGTTAGAGATATCACTCATATTTCTCTCGAAATCCCGGCAATTCACTCTGTACTCTGGACAAAATGTGTGAGCAGTGAAATATTCAAAAAAATTGCAAAGGAGAAGCGTTGCTAAAGAACTTATGCAACGGGGACTATCTTCGGATCAAATGCAAAGAGAAACCTTTGTATTTGGAGATCGAAAAGAAAAAGACATTTTTCTTCTTATTCCAAAGAATCCTCTCATTCTAATGAGAAAAAGGGAAGAAAATCAGTTGGTTCGAGAAAATTGACAAAACAAAAATAAATCAGATCGGTGCTACATACTCATGGCCAAAAGGACCTATCTTGAAAAATGTCTAACAAGCCAAAACAAGCTGTTGCTCTTCTTCATCGATTGAAGATTCATGTCCGGAAGGTCTATAAGCCATGATCTTGAATCACTTTTCGGAAGAAGAAATGGCTTCTTCCAAACACTTTTGCCTTTCCTTGCTCGGATTCCGATTCGGATGAAGATTCTTCCGATGAAGAAACTCCAATCTTAACTATAGGACCTACACTCAAGTTAGATTGAACTCGAACGATCCCGATTCGGACTCACGAAATTTTCGGTTATCTCCTTTACCATCACTGAAACCATCCTTGCGGATATAGCCTCTGCATTCTGATGAACCACGTCCTACATAAAATACCTACACAGATACAGTCCATTCTTCTTCCCTCAGCAGCATACAACCTAGTTTTCGAGAAAACATAAAAGTCCATCTTCTCCGGAATCTCCGAAATCATCACGGCTGACAGTTCATCCCTTTGGTTTCTATTCACATCCTTCACAGCAGAATACTGGCGGGCTGTTCTATTCTTTGCCTTTATTGGATCTTGGTTCTCATTGTACCATGTTGAATCGAGATGCTCTTGCCCGATTCGGACTTGGAGAAAAGAAATTTATCATTCACGGCGGTGACGGAAAGATTCAAACTCGATGGTCTCAAAAATAAAGTTGGAATCTGATTCTTCCCAGTGCATCGTATGGATCTATGTCATTGGATCTTACTTATTTGGTAGAGATCTTCTTGTTGGGTTCGACACCTATCATGCTTTGAGGAAACTTCAAATTTTGCCAGCGGGACTTAAGTATAAGCGTCGATTTCAACCTTATATAAAGCCCCGATCAATTCTCTCTCCTACGGAGGTCCATCGATTTGCACATTTAAAGAATTATTTGTGCCATCTTTGCTCTGGCTCCCTTGAGTTTCCATCATCCCTCTCCTGTACAATCCAAATTTCTTCATTACCGCTTCCTTCAGGCTAAATGAAGACATAAATCAACAAAGCCAGTCATCCTGGAATGTCTCCTTCGACTTAGCTTTGGCGGAACAAGAATGTCAAGAGCTGGCAACAAGGTTTAATTGAACCAACCCAGTCTCCTTGGGCATGTCAAGCATTCTATGTGGAAAACGAGCGGAAAGTTAAGGGGAAAGAGCATGATTGACTATAAGCCTTTAAATCATTTCTGTCGGATGATAAGTTTCCAATTCGAAATCTCTTCCCTACTAGTTCGTCTTCGAGGCGACTCTCTTCTCAAAGTTTGACTTAAAGTCGGGGTTACATGAGTTAGGCATTTCACCTAATAGCGGTCAAAGGCTACGTGCATTCAGAACCTGATATCGGTGGGTTAAATCATGCCGCTTTGGCCTTAAGCGGCTCCTCTTTTGGTGATGTCCGGATCTTTGAGCCCTTACGGATACTTGTATCATCTACATAGATGATATTCTCCTCTTTCTAAATCATCAAGGAACATGAAGAACTTCTTGACGTTTTCACGGCTTGGTTCATTCCTATGGTATAATGCTCTCGGAAGGAAATCATACATTGGGCAATCCGAAATGGATTTTCTTGGCACGAAATTAAAGAATGGGCAATATAGGCGGGCCTCATTTGGCCCAGGCGGGGCATTTTCCGGCGAAATTTATCAAAAAGCAAGTTCAACAATTTACGGGCATGATCAACTACATTCAGACTTTATTCCAAAGCGCGGCCATACAAAGGTTCTAGCGCTCAGGCGAGAAGGATGCTAGCCCATGGGCCCGAAGCCCATCTTGAAGCAGTTAAACTACTAAAACAATTGGCCCAGACTCGCCACTCTCATCTCTTGATGATGCCGCGATTGATTATGGTGATGCTAGTGACCTTACTTGGGGTGCTCTCCTTGCAAGAACAAAACAAGAAGGAATCATTATGCAAGTATGTATCGGGGCCGGTTTAAGAGCGGTGAGCTTCACTATCATTCCAACATAAAAGAAATTCGGCGGTTAAGTATGCAATTCAAAAATGTGAGTTCTTCCTTGCTTGAGACATTTCATTGTCGAATGGACAACTCCAATTTTCCTCGTATCCACGGAGTTCAAAAGGTGGCAAATTCACGATAAGCGACTTCTCACTTTGAAAGAATGGTTCTCTCATATGATTTTGAAGTTCAACACATCCGAACAGCAAAGAACCTCATTCCGATTTCTTATCTCGCCTCTCCGAGCCCTTCACAAATCCCTAGTCCTTCTTTCTTTATCTTTGTAGCTCGGTTTAGCCATCGAACCACACAGTCGGCAATGACTGTCATTCACAGATTGAACTCTTGGGTTTCTGAGGCATCTTAGTCTTTTATAAAGATGTGGTTCCTCATCCGGAAGACTTCTGCTTCATTTCCATGAAACTTTTTCCTACCATAATGAGACATTTCCCTCGACATACGAGCAATTCGGTACCTTTGGTATCTTACATGTCTATATCATCTTCCATAGAACTTCCATACTCACAGGACCTTATGGTTTTGCATAGGGAAGAAAATAAGTCACATCACTGGCGGTTTTTTATTTGAAAATCATTATGCATGGCAACATCGTCTCGGAAGATTAGTTCATCAAGCGGGCCTCCTCGATATGACGGATCATGCAAGGCTTTAACCTACCACCATCCTCTTTCTTCATCAACCTGATAAAGAAGACAACATCTGACAACCATCATCACTGGAAACCTTCCATGGCGGCTTTGAAGAAATGCCTTTCACTTTATGAAACATGCTCTACTTCATAAGGGGAATGAACTCGATCAACTCAACTAATGAAGCATTTCCGATAATCGGCATGCATGGGAGATCCTCGGATCGAGGCAGTGATTTCTCCTACTTGTGACACCTTCAACTTCATCCAGTCATCCAAGTGAAGCCACATCATCAGTGGAGTTAAACCCGACTTTCCTAGAACCATGGTATGACGGAAGAACCTCCCCGTGATTCTCAATTATTGTCTCAAGAGATATCTCAAAATCTCCTCGATGCCATTCATCCGACACACGGCCCATCACGGCGCATTTGTCATAATTGTGGCATAAGTGAGTCAGACGACTACGATGAAGACTACTCGAACATGGACCCACCAATAAGCGTATTTGGTGAAGGCGGATAAGCACTCACAAAAGCAAGATGCTCCACTAAGAAGATGCTCTATATTATTGTACTTGAAGTAGATATTTTGGCTTTTTATGTCACATGTTTTTTGGCTTCTTATGTCCATGTCTTCGTCTTTATGAAAGGAATATATTCCTTTTGCATGCATTAAGCAGTACTCTTGCAGTGGCGAAATTATGGTTGTAAGTTTATCTTGACATCTCCCTTCCTCCTATATAAAGGGAGGAAGCGTCTCTTGTAATAAAGAGGGTGGTGAAAGGAAATAAACACTTATATTTCTCTTATCTTTCATGGCTTTCTAATTTCTCTGTTCTTCTTCTCTATCTATGATAGAATTAGTATTGCTCTGATCATTTACATTATAATCCAAAAGGCTAACTCGACCTTTCGGCTATTCGAAGTTTTAAAAGCGGGAAGACCCCATGGCGAGGTGCCTCTTTGGTCTTAGCTAAGAAACTCTCTTGCCTTGAGTAAGGATATTCTCCTTGAGTTTCTGACATGAGAGTTATAGCATGAGCGGCTCATCATCCTCGCCATGGGGGTCTTCCGCTTCTTTGAAACTTGAATAGCTAGAGTGGTTGAGTTAGCCCTTTTGGATTATAACAGAAGCGGATCGTAGCAATAGCTAATTCATTGCCATAGGATAGAGAAGAAGAAGAATGAGAGAAATTAGAAAGCCATGAAGATAAAGAGAAATATAAGTGTTTATTTCCTTTCACCACCCTCTTTATGAGAGAGACGTCCTTCCTTTATATAGGAGGAAGGGAGATGTCAAGATAAACTTACAAACCACAATTTCTTGCCACTGGCAAGAGTACTATGCTTAATGCATGCGTAAAAGGAATATATTCCTTTCATAAAGACGAAGACATGTGACATAAAGCCAAAAACATGTGACATAAAAAGCCAAAATATCTACTTTAAGTACAATAATATAGAGCATCTTCTTAGTGGAGCATCTTGCTTTTGTGAGTGCTTATCCGCTCTTCACCAAATACGCTATTGGTAGGTCCATGTTCGAGTAGTCTTCATCAGTCATCGACTCACTTATGCCATAATTATGACGAATGCGTCGTGATGGGCCAGGTGTGTCGGATGAATGGCATCGAGGAGATTTTGAGATATCTCTTGAGACAATAATTGAGAATCATTGGGGAGGTTCTTCAGTTGCGACCATGGTTCTAGGAAAGCCGGGTTTAACTCCATTGATGATGTGGCTTCATTTGGATGACTGGATGAAGTTGAAGGTGTTGAAGAAGTAGGAGAAATCGGTCGTCTTTGATCCGAGGGTCTCCTATGCATGCTGATTACTGGAAATGCTTCATTAGTTGAATGATTGAGTTCATTCCCTTATGAAGTAGAGCATGTTTGATAGTGAAAGGCATTTCTTCAAAGCGGCCATGGAAGGTTTTCCGTGGAGTGATGGTTGTTGAGACGATGTCTTCTTTATTGTGTTGTTGATGAAGAAAGAGGATGGTGTGGTAGGTTAAAGCCTTTGCATGATCTGTCATATTGAGGAGGCCTGCTTGATGAACTAATCTTCCGAGACGATGTTGCCATGCATAATGATTTTCAAATAATGTAAAAACTGCCGAGCGAGGATGTGACTTATTTTCTTCCACTGTCCCAAAACCATAAGGTCTCAGCAGTAGTGGAAGTTCTATGGGAAGATGATATAGACATGTAAGATACCAGAGGTACCGAATTGCTCGGATGTTGAGGGAAATGTCTCACATTATGGTAGGAAAGAGTTTCCATGGAAATGAAGCGAGAAGTCTTCCGGATGAGGAACCACATCTTTATAAAAGGCTATGATCGTCTGTAAACCCAAAGTTCGAATTAGGAATAGACGGGTTGGTGGTTGATCTGGGTGTGTGGTTCGATGGCTAAGCCGAGCCATAAAGATAAAGAAAAGAAGGGACTAGGGGATTTGTGAAGGGCTTGGAGAGCGAGATAAGAAATCGGAATTAGGTTCTTGTTGCCCTAGATGTGTTGAACTTCAAAATCATATAGAGAGAAACCCGACGGTAGGAGGAAAACGTATTTCGAAGATTTGGCGATAAGTCATCACTAGCATCACAGTAATCAATCAGTGGATAGAGTGGAGGAGTCTTTTGGGCCAATTGTTTTAGAAGTTTAATCGCTTCAAGAGGTTCGAGAGAAATGTCCACAGAACTTGTCAGAAGCTTGATTAAGCCTTACGTGAAGAGCTTTAGTTTCATTTACAATTTATCATTGCCTTTGGCACAAGGAGTGAATGCTATAATCCTCATGCAGTTGTCCGTTTCTTTAAGCTAAGACCAAAGAGGCACCTCGCCATGGGGGTCTTTCGCTTTGATAATGATTGTTCCTTGCTAAGAGAGACGATCCTTCCTTTATATATGTCAAGTTTTGCCACTCGCAAGAGTACCACGGAAGGATTGCATGTGACATAAAAGCCAAAAACATGTGACATAAAAAGCCAAAATATCTACTTTAAGTTCGTGACGAATGCGCGTGATGGGCCGTGTGTGTTGGGGTGGTCGAGGAAATGTCTTGAAGCAAGGCAAGGCTCGCGTTTTGGACTCGCATCTTGAATTGCAATGTTTGAATGATAGTGAAAACTCACTTGTCTTTAAGGTGCATAATGATTCCTTCTTGTTTTGTTCTTGCATGAGAGAGGCACCCCAAGCAAGGTCACTAGCATCGAGAATGTTTGGGATAGAGAGTGGAGGAGTCTTTTGGGCCAATTGTTTTAGTAGTTTAACGCTTCGGTATGGGCTTGGGCCCATGGGCTAGCATCCTTCTTCGGTTGAGCGCTAGAACCTTTGTATGGGCCAAGGCCTTTGGAATAAAGTCTCGAATGTAGTTGATTATGCCCGGAAATTGTTGAACTTGCTTTTTGATAAATTCTCGTGGAAAATGCCCGCCTGGGCCAAATGAGGGCCTTCTTCATATTTCCCATTCTTTAATTTCAGGCCAAGAAAATCCATTTCGGATTGCCCAATGTATGATTTCCTTTCTAAGAGCATTATACCATAGGAATGAACCAAAGTTGTGAAAACGTCAAGAAGCTCTTCATGTTCCTTGTGATTTAGAAAGAGGAGAATATCATCTATGTAGATGATACAAGTATCCAGTATGGCTCAAAAATCCGGATCATTGCCCTTTGAAAATAGAAGGAGCCGTTTTAAGGCCAAAGGGCATGACGGTCCTTGATATTGTCGCGGAATGCAGAAGCGATCTTGTATCATCTATTAGGGTGAATGCCTAGCGCGAACCCCCGACTTTAAGTCAAACTTTGAGAAGAGAGTCGCTCCTTGAAGACGAAGTAGTAGGGAAGAGATTTTGAATTGGAAACTTATCATCCGAAGAAAATGATTTAAAGGCTTATAGTCAATCACAAGCCTTTTCTTTCCCTTAACTTTTCCTGTTCGTTTTCCACATAGAATGCTTGACATGCCCAAGGAGACTGGGTTGGTTCAATTAAACCTTGTTGAAGCAGTTCTTGACATTCTTGTCTTGCCAAAGCTAAGTCGGGAAGGAGACATTCCAGGATGACTGGCTTTGGTTGGATTAATGTCTTCATTTAGCTTGAAAGGAAGGGTAATGAAGAAATTTGGATTTCTGTCTGAGAGGAGAGGGATGGTGGAAACTCAAGTGGGAGTCGAGCGGCATGGCACAAATAATTCTTTTAAATATGCAAAATCGGATGGGACCTCTATTATGGAGAATTGATTGGGACTTTGAGTATAAGGTTGAAACTGACGCTTATACTTAAGTCCCTGGCAAAATTTGAAGTTTCTCCATGACATGATAGGTGTCGAATCCGACAAGAAGATCTCTACCAAATAAGTAAGATCCAATGACATAGATCCATACGATGCGATTCTGGGAAGAATCGTATTCCAACTTTATTTTTGAGACCATCGTAGTTTGAAATCTTTGCCACCGGAAATGATAAATTTTCTTTCTCCAGTTTGAAGTCAAGGCAGAGCATCTGGATTCAACATGGTACAATGAGAACCGGTGTCCAATAGTGCGATGTAGAACAGACTGTCATATTTGCCGGGAAGGATGTGAATAGAAACCGGGGTGTAGGATGAGTTGTCTTTGTGGATGATTTCGGAGATTCGAGAAGATGGACTTCCTATGTTTTCCGGAAAACTAGGAATAGATCGTGTTGAGGAAGAAGAGTTGGGTATCTTGGTGTAGGTATTATGTAGGGATGTGGTTCATCGGGGAATGAAATAGGCTATATCTGCAAGGATGGTTTCCGGTGATGGTAAAGGAGATAACCGGTGAAAATTTTCGTGAGTCAATCAGTCTGGGTATGTCTCGAGGTTCAATCTTTGACTTGAGTGTAGGTCCTATGGTTAAGATTGAAGTTTCTTCATCGGAAGAATCTTCATCTGGAATCCGAACAAGGAAAGGCAAAGAGTGTTTGGGAAGAAGCCATTTCTTCTTCCGAAAAAGTGATTCAAGATCATGGTCCGATAGATCTTCCGGACATGAATCTTTCAATTGATGAAGAAGAGCAACAGCTTGTTCTTGACGGTGATTCTTCAGCCAGGGTTGATTTGGGTGCACACCTGACCAAATTGTGCCCTCTTTGGCCACAGATGTAGCACCAATCCGATTTACGCTTGTTTGTTGACTTCTTTCCGAACCGGTATCTTTCTTCCCTTTTTTTCTTGTAATGAGAGGATTCCTTGGAATAAGAAGAAAAATGTTTTTCTTTTTGATCTGCAGTCAGTGTTTCTCTTTGCATTTGATTTGAAGATAATCCCTGTTGCATAAGTTCTTTAGCAACGCTTCTCCTTTTGTAATTTTTTGAATAGTTTATGCTGTTCACATCTTGTCCAGAGTGGCTAGAGTGAATTGCCGATTTCCGAGAGAAATATGAGTGATATCTCTGTGAGTCTCTGTCATCATGCGTTGAATTTGTTGCATTTCTTGGTAGAGTACGACAAAAGTATATTTGAGATCATCACTGTTGGGCCCAGTGAGTTCATAATAGAGTTTGGACATATGAACATAGTGGGTTTCTAGATCTTTTCTCTTCATGGAACAGCATTTCACGATCAAAATATTCTTGTTTCCGTTGTCCGAAGATTAAATTGTAATCACCCAAAACTTGTTGGTGAATATGCGCCCAAAGCTTGAGCAATGTGAACCAAGTTGAACAAATTGTAGCCTTTGATACTCGGATAAATGGGAGAACCATTCTCGTAAAGTGCCGATAAATCTTGATGTGAATTCGAGTTAGGACTGCTTGAGATTAGATCGAGGATTTATCATCCGGAGATCAAGCCAAGCATTGAATTCTAAGATTTTATTCCTCCATTGAGATGGGGGCATCAGATTCTGAGAAAACCAAGGACCAGAGGCTGGTTTTGGAGGGAGAGAAGTTTCGAGAGGGATTCTCGATCTTCCGTCTCTTCCGCAAAGTCTCGGCTCTTCCGAAGGTCTGTTCTTGTTGTGTGTTCATTAACACATGAGAACCTAGGCACCACAGGATTCAACCGTGGAAACAGAGGATCTAGTTTCTTGGTCGGAAGAATAAGAACTAGATCGTTGAAGTTCGAACCAGACGTGGTGAGATCTGAATCTGAAACATACGACTACGATGAGGCGGTTGAGGTAGGAGTTGTATGTATGGCAACCGTGGCTTTGCAGGTCCTTTGTCTTTTGTAGGTTGTGAGAAAGAAGATGAAGTTTTAGAAGATACCCTTTTGCTTTGGCTTGGATGCTCCGGGCACCGGATCGAAATCGTGGCATATTGTTTGAAGGGTATAACCAAGACATAAAAGAATGGGGTGTAGAAATAGGAAAATTGAGTGGAGAGGAGACAAGATGTTTGGTAGGATAAAGGTCTCTCTCTATTTCTACAGGCTGCTCCTTGACCTTAAGATTTCTCTATCCTTTTGCAAGAATAGAGGTGATGTAGGCTGAGATGCTAGTATTTGTTGCATTTCTTGCTCAAGTTTAGACAGCCTGGATGAAAGCTTTGTATGTAATTGCAAGGCTTCTTGTCCGAAAGAAGTAACATGAGCTTCAATCTTCACTTGTGAGTCTATTATCGATCTTCTTCGGGATAATCGGTTACGAGCAGCGGCGTTATTGGTTTGCCAATTTAAGACTTCTGCGAGAGAGAGCTAAAGTACCGCGGTTATCTGTATCTTTGCAATAAAAGGACGCAGGGTATCTTTGATTGCTCATTTTCCTTTCTTTCCAAAGGTGGAAAATCTTGAATTCATCATGAAGCAAGGAACCGCGGCTACCTCTGGAACTTTAAATTTGGTTCAAAGGAGCAAGAACAAACGACCGGTGGAGGAGGACAGGTCAAGAGTCCTTCTTCCTTCCAAGATCCTGGAAGCATCTTTGTAAATAGTCATCTTCAGTCATGGGTTTGTTCTTTCCGGAGGGAGTCCGATCCAAGGACTAGCTTTCTTGGTTTGAGAAGGAGCATGGAAGGGATCGGTCGGTCGTCATCCTTATCATGCCGCTGTGGACGACAAGCATGTTTCCTTCTCCAAGTTTTGTTTCCTTTAGGTCTGGTTTCAAGATCATCAAAATCTTCTTGACAAGCACATCCGGGATCACACATAGAAGGATCACAATCCCGGATAAAGTGTCCATTGATCTTAGAAACATAGACTTCCCACCCATCCCGACTGGAAACTATGAATGGGAATCTTTTCTCGTAAGTCCTTCTCACTGGTTGGATCATGGAAATAGAATGAGGAGTTGAAGAGGATGTCGCTGTGGAGGACAAATAGGAGACTTTAACGGTCTTGTCAAATTGCCTCCGATAAAAATAGGATCCTGTTTTTATGCAGTCAGGAGAACTTGGTGCGACTTTTCATAGTTTGTAATCCACGGAAGGGATTAACTTTTCCAACTCTTCACGGGGCAGTTGTCCGGGAGTTTGAACTATTGTAGGAGTGAGACCACTATCGGCGAAAGATGAAAACCGCATCACCGTTAGAAAGGCCGGTCTGTAGGTTAATGGCATGATCTTGTAACTGTAGACTAGCTCGATGATGAAGAGTAGGCTGAGATTGTATCAGCAACTTGATCTGCGCTACTGTGATTTGTACACCATACTTTCAGGGCTTGGTGAGATGAGGATCTTCTAAAGACATATTAAAATTAGGAAAAACGTAAGTACTACGCTTCCTGCATTAAGAGTAGTGACAATAGAGCCAATCACAGCATGTTCATAGTTTAAATAACGAGTATCTAACAAAGAAAGTCGCGTTATTTGGAAGTCCTTGTCTTCCATGATAGGAAAGTACAAGTCCGATGGCACCAAAATGGAGATGGGTATATTTTTGTTGCTTCCATTGTTGAATGAAGTGAGATGGAATTTCTAAAGTCACGTCTTGTTGAATTAGTTCTGGGAAGAAAGAACACACTGAGAGAAGAAGATGGTACATATTCTTTATGTTGTGGATGGTCTGGAAATAATATGTCTCGGTTATCTAGAGAAAGGCCCGGTTGCGTCGGAAGACGGCATAAGGGTTGAGAATTGGGACAAGAGAATTTTGAATTTGAGTAGTTTCTGGAATATGGGATATTTCTACTAGGTTATCGATCTTATCTGTAATGTACTGTTTACATGAAGTAGGTAATGAGAGAGAAGAGGTTTGGACAACAGGATTTGAAGTTGTTTCCATGTTTGTAGATGAGTTTCTTCTTCTCTAAACCAGAGGCTCTGATACCAGAAGGACTGCCACCTTTTCGTGGGATTGAGCATGCAATTGACTTAATCCCGAGAGCCCCATTGCCTAACAAAGCAGGCTATCGGTGCAATCCTGAGCAAGCTAAAGAGTTGCAAAGGCAAGTGGAAGAACTAATGGAGAAAGGTTATGTGCGTGAGAGCCTTAGTCCATAAAGGCTCCTACTTTTAGTGCCTAAGAAAGAAGGAACATGGAGAATGTGTATTGATAGTCGTGCAATCAATAACATAACTATCAAATATAGATTTCCTATGCCTAGGCTCCAAGATATGTTTGATGAATTGAGTGGTGCCAAAATTTTCAGCAAGATTGATTTGAGGAGTGGCTACCATCAAATGAGAATTCGAGAAGGTGATGAATGGAAGACAGCTTTTAAAACGAAACAAGGGTTGTATGAGTGGCTTGTCATGCCATTTGGACTTTGCAATGCCCGTAGTTCGTTCATGAGACTTATGAATGAGGTACTTCGACCTTTTCTCAATAAGTTCATTGTTGTATACTTAGATGATATTTTAGTATATAGCAAATCTGAAAGTGAGCATATGTTGCATTTGAGAGATTTATTTGAAAAATTGAGAACTCACAAGTTGTATGGAAAATGGAAAATGTACTTTCATGTGTAATAGTATTTCTTTCCTAGGATACATTGTTTCTAGTGAAGGGATACAGGTTGATCCGGAGAAAGTGAAGGCCATTTCCACATGGTTAGTTCCAAGGGATGTTCATGAAGTTAGGAGCTTTCATGGCCTTGCTTCTTTCTATATGTTAAGAACCTCCAAGGATTAGAACCACGAACCCTAATGATTATGAACCCGTGAATTACTATCTTAGAAACCCAAGAACAAATTGAGTTTCAAAACCCAAGAACCGCTTAAATCAGATTGCAAGGTATGGTTGATCAAGATCAGAACCTAAAGAAAACTAAGTTCTTTAAACCCTAACCCTTAACACGCCACAAGGATAGATCAATTCCTTGATAAGTGGTTTATGCATTCAACAAGAATTCAAGAATTCAAGCAAATATGCAAAGGAAACAACTACTATAATTTTATCAAAATTCGAATCCCTCAAAACACAACTTAAGGGGCGTTTTTATAGCCACCTAACATAAGAAACCCTAGTAAAACTATTAACCCTAGCTGCCACATAAGAAAAATAGGAAATAACATTGTTCTGAACTTAAATAAGAGATTTCAGCCCAAATATTAGCCCACATTGGTCTTCATGTATTTGGACTTGCAAAACATTGAATAAAGCCCATTCAGATGTGTCTTTACTTGGGCCTATCCTAGCATGACCAATTGAGCTTCCTTGACTAGCCCAATCTTGCATATAGCCAATTAAGGCTTCTTGTAGCTTCTTGGACCTTGACCTTGTAATTGGGCCTTGTAGCATGCTCAATAGCTCCTTAGCTTTATCTTTGGTTTTCTTGTTGTCTTCTCCATCGAGTCCATCTTTAAGCTTGGCCATGTCCATATCATTCCCTCCTTCTTTAGGATGATTCGTCCTCGAATCAAGTTCATCACCTACATCAAAAGGACTCAAATCAGCTACATTAAATGTACCACTCACGTTATACTCACCTTTCAAATCAATCTTGTAGGCATTGTCATTGATCCTCTCAAGGACTTGAAATGGACCATCACCCCTCGGACTTAGTTTAGCCTTTCTTTGCGAAAATGCATCCAAACCCAATCTCCAGGTTGGAATACCATTGGAATTCGTCCTTTATTAACCCTCTCGGCCACTTTTGCATTTTGCTTCTCAATTCTCTCTTTAACTTGTTTGTGTAGCTTTTTAACCAAATCTACCTTAGAAGAACCTTCAACACTAACAAGCGTTATTTTATCGATTGCACGGCAGTCCACACACATTCTCCATGTGCCATCCTTCTTTGGAACCAAAATCACTAGAACCGCACAAGGACTTAAGCTCTCACGCACATACCCCTTTGACATCAGTTCTTCCACTTGCCTTTGAAGCTCCTTTGTCTCCTCTGGATTACTTCTATAGGCTGGTCTATTTGGTATGGAAGCCCCGGGTATGAAGTCTATTTGATGTTCTATCCCTCTTTGAGGAGCTAATCCACTTGGCATTTCCTCGGGAAAGACATCAACAAATTCCTGCAAAAGATTAGCAAACACACTCGGCAAGGAAAGATCAAGTTCAGTAGT
>NW_025963504.1:0-17000 GCF_019578655.1 Ricinus communis | reverse complement strand
TTATTTTATTTTATTGTTCTTGTATATAAAATTTGGATCCTTTTCTAGTGCATATACTCGCATTTCATTTATCCCATCTAGGTTATTTGTTTATTCTTTGTGCAATTTTTGTAAAATTTTGAAAATTTTCACTTTGTTTGATGCTCTTATTGTTGACTTGCTTTTGAAATCCTATTTATGTCCATGTGATCGGTTAAAACCAATAGTGTTGAGTCTTACGAAAGAATGTAAGTTAATTATTTTGAGTTTTGTACTAAGTTGCTTTGATTTATTTAATTATGTTTTGATGATTTTTGTTTGGAACCTACTCGAAAAGCACACTTGTGAGAAATTGAGCCTCGATTGTAGAATACACTTTATATGCTTTTATTTATTTCTTGTTGAGAGTGCCAATTCTTGTCTTTACTCTTAGAATTTGCTTGGTAATGCTTATGAGGGCCCTGAGAAGAGCTTAACACTTTGGTATGATAGAGGCACTTAGGCTTTTCATTCTAGCGGATAGCCTTCATTCGTTTATTAATTCGATAGATAACCCTTCTTTCATCATTTCTATCATATTTCATTACCACTTAGTTTTATTACGCTTTGGGTTATGATTTTGCATATGAGTTATTTTATTGGGAATTTTTATCACGGAAATAGCATTGGAAACTTGTAGTAGCTTCCTTGATCCATAAGAAATTCATTATATTATGTGAATGTTTCTTCCCTTAAAAAAGAGAAAAAAATAAATAAGAAGAATAAAAGGGAAGGGTGATGAAAGAAAGAAGGTAAGTGAGCTAATTGTTTAATTGCTTTTGGGAGTTTACTTTTGACTTGATTCCTATTTCCCACCTTAGACTCTTTGTTCATTATTTATCCCTTGTGATTATTGTGGCTTGTGTGCAAGTCATTTATCTCATTATAGAACACTATAGGTTCAACTCTTATCAAATTTACCTACCCACCACCTAATCCCCATTACAACCCTTATAAAGACCTCTTCACATGGTTGTTGACTCTCTATAAGTAGTAGGAATAGGATTTAAGAGCAACCATATAGTAAGTAAGGCGGTGTTTGATGCATTTAGGCGATTAAACACTACCCTTTAAACACTTTGAGTGATTTAGAGTGAATCTTGTGAGGAGTTGGTTTGAAACAATTTTTTGAGATAGTATTTTGTAAATCATTAGCATCTTGGTTATGATACTTGAATTGATTACTTCGTTTCTTTTGCTTGACTTATGCTTGTTAAGCATATGCGGGGAGCTCTCTAGCGTGTTTATCAATTTAAGTGTTGTTCCTTAGTGGTTTATTTTCCTTATTTTACTTTTGATTGCTTGAGGACAAGCAATGAGCTAAGTGTGGGGTGATTTGATATGCATAGAATACACCACGTCTAGCTGGGGTTTTTAAGGCTGATTTTATGTACATTTGGATGTAAATTGGTCCCAACACTCACCCTATCGTCACATTTATGTGCATTAGGTCCAAAAGAAGTCAAAAGTGATAAAGGGAAGAATTGGGGCAGGAATTGGGCGTCAAAGTTGGCGAAACAAGTCAAGTTCGAGCATGGGGAGGCTGAACACGGCCGTGTTGGTTTTATCTTTGGCGTGTTCTCGACACATTTTGAAAAGCAAGCGGTGTTCCCAACCACGGGCACCAAAATGGCCGTGTTGGGTGCATTTAACAATAGGAAAAGAAGCGTTAAGGAGCACGACCACGAGTAACTGCGGCCATTATCCGAGGTCGTGTTCCCGACATGTAATACCAAGCCGTGTTCCTAACACGAGCATGAAAACAACCATGTTCGCGGTAGCTGGGCGAATTAATTAAAAGAAAGAAAAGAGGAAATGAAAAGCAGGGTGGAGGGCGTCCCAAACTCTATTCTTTCTCTCTCTAAGGGTTTTAAAATTTGGAGCGAAGAAAAAAAGAACTTAGGCCAAGGTTTCAATTAGATTCTCTTTGAAGATTGAAGATTGAAGGCGAGGTTAGTTGATTGGTTTCAATTCGAGCGAGAGGAGCAGAATCGATTCAAGATTGGGCAGTAGGAATTGAAGTTGTTTACTCTCATCCAAAGATGTATTCGGGTTTCTACCTTTACTTATTGTGTAATTGAATTCTTGTTGGTTTTGATAATGAACATGATTTGCTAAAATTGATAACCCATTGGGGTTCTTTATCTAGGGATTTTTATACTTAACATTTGAATTGAATGTATTGATTTTCAATATTGGTTTGCAGTGGAAGTTCTTATTGATTTGTTCTTCATGTCTTGTTGAATGATTTTTGGAATTTGAATGTTCTTAAGAAGAGCGTTTAGGTTTGGATTGTCCTTTGCAACCTAGAATTGAATTCGCCTAGAGATAGGGTGTTACGTTCTCTGGGATAAAGAATTAACAACTCTCGATAGTGTTAAATGGTACATAATGCTAATTTGGATAATTAGAGTTAGGAAGAGATTTCAACCTAATTAATCTAAGTTAAGATGTTAATGTCCTTGAGAAACGTTAATTGCGTAGAGATTTTCCACAGAATTGAATTCAATCAATCAATTCCATCTTTAGTTTCCATTCCACAGAGACAAGAAATTCCTGAGAGTTATTCCTTAACTTGAATTAATCCTTCCGCTATGGCAGTAGTTAAGCAACAATTAGAGTAGCTATTAGTTAATTTAGGAATTATTCATCATTCATTTTAGGCTAATATAATGAGAACAAAGGAGTAACTACGGGCTTTCACTTTCCCGAGAATCGACCTTGATACTCGCCATTAGTGCTAGGCGCATCGTCATTACTGCTGCCAGATTGTAGCCATAGATAGCAACCATCGGTGAACTAGAGTGAATTATTTTTGTGTTAATTTAGTCATTATCTATTTATTTATTCATTTTTTATACTTTATTTTATTGTTTTGTTGATTGGTGGTTGTTTGGTTTAGCCGGTTTGGTGGTTTATGGCGGGGCTCTAACCACGATCCGTAGAACCCTTATCGACTGGGCGCTCTCTCAAATTATTGAAGGCGTTTGCGGAGCGGTTGAGGAGGAGGGCGGTTCTGATTCGAGGTTCAAGAGGCGGCGTGATGGAGAACCCTGACCCGGGAAGTGACAATTAGGGGGCGATGTCACGAGTTTGCTCGACTATCTTTGGATGGGATGAAAACTAGTATAGTCGGACTTGTTGTAGCGGCCAACAATTTTGAAATAAAAGCCAATGTTATCGGATGATCCGGTAAAGCGTCGCGGTTTGGAGGATTGCCCGGCGAGGACTCAATGCTTATATCTCCAACTTTTAGAGATTTGTGATTCAAGATAAATGGAACAATAGGTAAGCGCCATTCGGTGAGATTGTTTCCATTTTCCTTGAGGAAAGAGCAAAGAGATGGTTGCAATCTCTTCCACAGTGACGATTACTACACAGGCGTTGGGCCATGAAATTTTATATAAGTATTTTCCTCCCTTTAAAGCGCTAAACTTAGAAATGACATTTCTTGTTATGCGGTTTGATGATGAAAGCATATACGAAGCGCATAGGAGAGGTTTAAGGACTTGTTGAGATATTGCCCACATCACGGATTGCTAGTGTGGATGCAAGTTCGGACTTTCCCTGATAGGTTGAACCTTGATGAGGCGGATGGTGGATGTTGCGAGGTGGGCGCTAAGCGATTAAGGCAGGCGGGCTCAAAACTTCGATGGGAAATGGCCATGAACAATTATCGGTGGCAATACTCTAGGAGGCCGAGCAGGGAAGATAGGGGGTAGTCAACTAAGTGGATTCCCACGAGTAGCCTTGGCATTTCGAGTGGATTTTCTAGCCAAGAAGAATAACCAACTCTAGATGTCGATTCATGGGCCGAATGTTAGGCTGCAACTTTTATGGTGGCCCTTTTCGGTCTGTTATCTTCTTGGGAGAATGTTACTTCATCTTCCTCTACTTTTCCATCTGTTTGTTGTGTCTTGATGTTGAGCGGGTTGATTATATGAAATTCCCAAAGCGGCGGAAACGACCTTACAGTGACACATACAACCTTTGGGTGGCGCCAATCATCAACTTGAGTTGGACGAACAATAATGCTCGGGGTCCACTTGGTTTTAGAGACTTCATGCAAGCCTGACAACGGCCAATTTGGGCTGCACAAGCTCCTTCTCCACCGGAAAGAAATCAAATTTAGAGGGCTTATGATGAAGTTTATGACATCTCACGAGATGAGGTTCCGAAATAGGCCCGATGGTTGATGTGTGCTAAGTCAAGCAAGAGTATAACCTAAGGCGGTGTACCTATCGGTGGAGTATAGCTAGCAGTGAGTACCAAGTGTAGTATTCCCCGAAGAGCGTGTGAACCTAAATCTACTCAATCTTCTCTATTATCTAATCACGAGAGAAATAAATGGTGTTAATGAATAATTCCTAAATTAACTAATAGCTACTCTAATTGTTGTAGAACTACATTATACTAGGGAATGATTAATTCAAGTAAAGGAATAACCCTTTAGAATTCTTGTCTCAGGAATGGAAACTAAGGGTGAAATTGATTGATTGAATCTAATTTCAGTGGGAAAATCTCTACCTGATTAATGCCTTTCTTAAGGACACTAACATCTTAGCTTAGATTAGTGGGTTGAAATCTCTTCTAACTCTAATTTCCCAATTAGAATTATGTACCATTTAACACTATTGAGAGTTGTTAATTCTCAATCCGGTGAAACGAACACCTATCTAGGCGAATTCAATTCTAGGTTGCGAGACAATCCAAACCTAAGCGTCTTTCTAAGATCATTCAAATTTCAAAAATCATTCAACGAGATATGAAGAACAAACAATAAATACTTCCATTGCAAACCAATATTGACAATCAATACATTCAATTCAAAATTGAGTACAAAAATCCTAGATAAAGAACCCCAGTGGGTTAATAAGTTTAGCTAATCATGTTCATAATCACAACCAGCAAGAATTCAATTACAAAAAAATGAGTAAGGTAGAGGAACACGAATACACCCTTGGATGAGAGTAAATAGCTCAAATCCTAGTACCTAATTTTGGATCGATTCTTGTTCCTCTTACTTGGATTAAAACCAATCGACAATCCTACGCCAATCTTTGATCTTGAAGAGAATCAAGTCTCCTTTTCTCTTAGTTTCGACTCGGAAAACCCTTAGGCAGGAGAAAAGATGAGTTTTGGGCGTCTAACCTAGCTGCCACCTTTTCTCTTTTCTTTCCTTTCAAATGAATTTGACCATTGCTAGTGAACATGGCGTGTTGATGCCGTGTTCCTAACCGTTACGGTGATGCCGTATTACTCTACGTGGCGTGCTCACAAAAACCTTTTTTCTTTGATGTTTGTTGCATCCAACCACGGTAGTATTGGTGGTGTGATAACCTTCCTCATGGCATATAGCTTGTTTATTGACTTTGATGTCAATTATGCTCCAATTCTTCCCTTTATCATACTTTGACTTCTTTTGGACCTAATGCACACAAGCGAGACACATAGGGTGAGTGTTGGGACCAATTCACTTCAAATATACATAAAATCAATCTTAAAAACCCCATTTAGATGTGTATATTTCGCACATCAAATAACCCTTAGCTCATTGCTTGTCTCGAGTAATCAAAAGTGAAATAAGGAAAATAAACCACTAAGGAACAACACTTGGCCCAGACAAGCTAGGGGCTCTTGCATATCCTTAGCAAGCATGAGTCAAACAAAAAGAAATGAAGCAATCAATTCAAGTATCACAACCAAGATGCCAATAATTAGCAAAACACTATCTCGATAAAATTATTGAACCAACTTCTCACGGATTCCTCTAAATCACTCAAAGTGTTTAAAGGGTAGTGTTTAATCGCTCGGTATCAACTACTACCTTACTATATGCTTGCTCTTAAATCTACTCCTACCACTTATGGAGTCAACAACCATGTCGAGAGGTCTTTATAAAGGTTGTAATGAGGATTAGGTAGAGGTAGGTAAATTTGGTTGGAGTTGAACCTACGGTGTTCTGATGAAATACATGACACACACCCACAATGATCACAAGGGTAAACAATGGACGGTAGTCTAAGGTGGGAAATAGGAATCAAGTCAAAATGTAAACTCAGAAGCAATTAAACAATTAGCTTACTTACTTTCTTTCTTTTCATCACCTTCCCTCTTATTCTTCTTATTATATTTTTTCTTCTTCTTACTTTTTTCATAAGGGAAGAACATGTTCTTTAGGATTGAAGTAAGCTACTACAAGATTCCAGCGCTACTCCCGAGACAAATATTCCCAGTAAAAACAACTCGTATGCGGAATCATAACTGAGAGTAGAATAAAACTAAGTGGCGATAAAATATGATAAAAATTGGGTGAAGAGGGGGTTATCTAGAATCAAAGTGTTAAACTCTCCTTGTGGCCCTCATAAGCATTCTTGAGCAAGTTTTAAAAGTAAAGGCGGTGATTGGCACTCTCGGCAAGAAATAAATACAAGCATATAAAGTGTATGCTTACAATTTAGGCTCAATTTCTCCTGAAGTGTGCTTTTGAGTAGGTTCCAAACAAAATCATCAAAAGCGAATTAGATAAACTAAAGCAACTTAGTATAAAACTCAAACTAATTATCTTACATTCTTTATGAAGACTCAAAACTATCGGTTTTAGATCACATGGACATAAATAAGTTTCCAAAAGCAAGTCAACGGTAAAAAGCATGAAACAAAGTGAAAAATTTTCAAAATTTTGACAAAAAATTACCTGGAGAATAAACAAATAAGCGAGATGGGATAATTGAAATGCAATATATACCACTAGAAAGGATCCGAATTTCATATACAAAACAATAAAACATGAAAGCAAGTGTATATTAATATCAATACCCACACTTGAAGGACCTGCTTGTCCTCGATGTATAAAATATAAAAATGCAAAGGAAAAAGAAGTATCTTGGCGACTATAGCTCGGGGTGAAAAGGGTGCATCATCAAGTATATCGGGCGTTGGGTACAGTGCATGGTGGAGGTGGCGCTCTCAGGGGTCGGAAGTAGTGTCGCGTAGGAGCAAAACCAGCTGTAAAACCTAATCACCTAAGTTCACATAATTTAAAGAAAAATTAATACCCAAGATGGAAGAAAAAATGAAAACTAAAATTAAAAGCGAAAATAAAAGAAACAAGCTTCTTTAAAGTCATAAGGCTGGACTTTATTCTTTTATTTGAATCGAAATAAAGTGATTCACAAGCTCCTCCACATCAAGTGACCCTCAAGGTAATGCTTCAACCTCGCACATTAACCTTGAAATTTCCATTTCAGGATAATGCACTTCAAGCACCATAAGGAAGACTTGCGTCACTATAAATGGCCCAGACCAGCGACTCTTGACTTCCACGAAATAAGCGGACATGAGGTTAAATAATAACTCCTCGTTAAATTCCTTCAAATTTTTCAATCGCTTGTCATGCCATTGTTTGGTCTTCGCCTTGTAGATTATTGAATTTCATAGGCTTGTTGGCCTTACTCCTCTAGCTCATTTATTTGCCACTTTGCCTTTGTCTACTGCGCTATCCAGATCAAAGTTAAGCGATTTAAGTGCCCATGCGCGCTTTATGTTCTAGCTCCATGGGTAAATGACAACCTTTTCCATACACGAGCCTAAAGGGAGTGAACCACCTGTAGAAGTCCTATAAGCGGGTTCTAAATGCCCATAAAGCATCATCTAGCTTTGTAGTCAATCTTTCCTATTGGCTCTATAGTCTTCTCTAAAATCGCTTAAGCCCCTATTAGAAACCTCTACTTGCCCACCTTGCGTTTGTGGGTGATAAAGGCGTGGAGAAGAGCATTGAGATACTCCATATCTTTTAACCACTTTCTCAAGTTGAGAATTATAGAAATGGGTTTCCTTATCACTAATTAATGCTCGAGGTGTTCCAGAGCCTAGAGAATAGTCTCTTAAGGAACCTCGCAGCTACCTAGCATCATTAGTAGGCAGAAGGCTTGTGCCTCGGGCCATTTAGAAAAATATTCAACGACCACCATTATATACTTGCATCCATACAAAGAAGGAAAAGGACCCATAAAATCAATGCCCAGAACATCGAAAATTTCCAGCACTTGTATACTATGTTGGGGCATTTCATCTCGGGCGAAATATTACGACCATTGGCATGCATCCCTGAAACTGGACATATGCTCGTGCATCTTGGAAGATAGTCGACCAATAAAACCGGCATCCATAACCTTCTGGCCATATGGTTTGCGGCTTGGTGTCCACCAATACGTCCCTCATGACAATGCTTGAGAATTTGAATGATCCTCCCCATATAAACACCTCGATAATTTGATGCACTGCACAATTCTAAACAAGATGGGGTCGTCCAAATGTAATATTCTTCTTTTCTTTGGTCATACCCTTTAGGAGTACCGCACGGCCAAATAATTTGCATAATCGAGAAAACCAAGAATAGCATTTGCCACGCATTGAGCATAGGTGCTCATCCGAGGAAAAGTCATCGATCTCTTTCTCATTAAAGCTCCTCAAGTGCGGGTTCTCTAATCGAGAAAGATGGTGCTGCTTTAAGATTTTTAGCTCCTCGTTTGTCCTTAATTTCCAAGTCAAATTCCTATATGAGAAGAATCCAACGAATCAATCTTGGCTTAGAATCATGCTTTGAAAATAAATACCTTAAAGCGGAATGGTCGGTGCAAACAATTGTCTTTAATGACACGAGGTAGGAGCGAAATTTGTCAAAGCAAACCGGCGGTTAGGAGCTCCTTCCTACTGTGGTTGTATAGTGTTCTTGGGAATCCGTAAACATCTTGCTAGTATAGTAAATAGGCTGGAATTTCTTCTCCTTCTTGTTTGCCTAAAACATTTCTGGCTACGGAATCATTAGCATACACATAAGCAAGAGGGACTCTAATCGGGAGAAACCATGATGGGAGGCCGTGGTTAGATTTTCCTTTAATAACTCAAAAGCTCTTAAACAATCATCATCAAATTGAAAAGGTATATCTTTTACTAGCAATTGAGTTAAAGCCTAGCAATCTTAGAAAAGTCCTTAATAGACCTTATAGAACCTTGCATGCCTAGAAACTTCTAAATGACCACTAGCAAGAGTAGGGAAGGTAGTTTACTTATAACTTCTACTTTAGCTCTATCTACTTCCAACCACATGTGACACTTTATGTCCTAAGACTATACCCTCTTGGACCATAAAATGACATTTTCCCAATTCAACACAAGGTTAGCTTCAGTACACCTAGCTAACATCCTTTCCAAATTTTGCAAATAATGGGAAAGAGTGCAGAATCTGAAGTCATCCATGAGACCTCCTTGACTCTCTATCATGTCATGGAAAATGGCCATCATATCTGCGAAGGTCGCGGTGCATTACATAAAGCCAAGCATCCTCCTATAGGCAAAAGTGCCATAAGGACAAGTGAATGTCGTCTTCTCTTGGTCTTACGGTGCTATGGGAATCTGAAAATAACTAGAAAAATCATCGAAATAATAATAATACTTATGGCGCAAAGCCTCTCAAGCATTTGATTGATAAAAGAAGGGAAAGTGGTCCTTTCGGGTTGCATCATTCAAGCGTCGATAGTCTATACAAACCGAAAGCCGTTCACCAGATTCGTGTGAGGGATCAACTCCTCCTTTTCATTTTTCCTGCCGTCATGCCCTTTCTTGGGAACCACACATAGGGTGACCCAAACCTTTGTCGAAATAGGGTAAATTAAACCTACATCAAGAAGTTTAATTACCTCCTTTTAACCATCTCTTTTATATGAGGTTCAACCGCCTTTGTGCTGTTGCTTGGTTTGAACTCATCCTCCATCAAAATCTTATGAAGGCGGTAACTCGGGATTATTCCTAGTATGTCAAGCGTCTTGCTCTATGAAATGCCTTTGCATACCTTCTCAAAATACAACACCATCTCCCTCTCCTTGGGTGTGAGATGGCCCGGAAATAATAGCCGGTAGTGCTTTGCTTCATCTAGGTAGGCATACATTAAGTCGCTGTCAACTCTTTCAACTCGAGAATGGGCGGCTCCTCCAAAGAAGGCTTGACTTCTTTACTCTTGACTGTCAAGATCAATAAAACCATCGACCTTTTTATCATTAACATGAGGAGGCTAATAAGTGCTCTAGCTGCTCGACACTTGTTCATTGGATAAATTATCCTCATTTTCTTGCATTGCCACTTGCAAAGGATCATCAATCATTATTTCCGCATAATTGAGATTCCACAATATCATTGATAAAATCAATCGAGCAGAGATAGTACCATCATGCTCATATGGGTATCTCAGGATTTAGTCAAATCAAATGTAATGCTCTCATGATCTACCCTAAGTTCCATTTCCTTCGCTACTTGTTATCAAAGCTTTAGATGTAGCTAAAATGGTCTACCTAGGATCGATGGGACATCACTCTCACCATTCATATCCATGACAACAAAATCCATAGGAAATATAAATTTGTTAACTTTAACTAGCACATCCTCTATAATCCCTTTCGGTACTTATGATTACATGCTAGTTGTATACTCATCACAGTAGGAGTTGGCTTAGAAGTGCTTAGTCCTAACTCCTCGAATAATGAACTAGGCATCAAATTGATGCTAGCTCCCAAATCGGTAATGCTAGCAATTTCAATTTATCCCCAATCAGACAAGGTATAGTAAAACTCCCGGATCGCGTCGTTTAGTGGAATCTTGCTCGAAACAACTTTCTTGAGCATTGACATTCAAGATCAAATCCCATCCTCTAACTTCCTCTTGTTGCCTAGAATTTCTTTTAAAAACTTTGCATACTTTGGCATCTGCGAAATAGCTTCAACAAAATGCAAGTTAATCCGTAATGGTTTAAAAGATCTAAAATTTACCAAATTCTTGATCAACTTTATCTGGTTGAGTTTTGCGGGATATGGAATGGGAGGTTGGTATGGCCTCGAAGGAATCTTCTTCAAATCCTCCTTCTCTTCATTTGCTCCCTTTTCTTTCTCCTCGGGCTTATCTTTCTTTTTAGACTCATCCACCTACATGGGAATCATCATTAGTGAAGGCTTAGATGGACTAGGAAGTTCCTTACGATCTCAAGTAATTGCTTTGGCATGCTCCTTGGATTAGACTACGTGTTACTTGGGCGTGCACTGGCGCCTCTCGACCATCATCTGAACAAGCTGCCCAATTTGAGTTTCTAAGTTGAATTGAAGCTTGTTGATTCGAGTAGCCTTTGTGTGTTTGTTGAAATCTGTTCTCGAAGTTGATGAACTTAGTCATCAACTCTTCAAGTTAGGTTTCTTCTCTTGACTACCTATACGGTTGATGGGGAGCGAGAATGCATGGGTTCTTTGCGGATGCAACCTCGATATCTTGATGGACCTTGGTTATTGGAATTCCTCCATCCAAAGTGGGATGATTCCTCCACCTACAGGTTGTATGTATTGTTGTAGGGATCATTTTGTTGCCTACCTACATAATCAACATGCTCAGCGTTAGAAACATTAGTAGGCATAGAAGATGCAAACATACCTCTCGCTTTACAATTGGCAACTGTAATGCGGTCCACCTGCAATTCACATCCGGGCTGGCTGCTTGGGTGACATTTGAAGTTGTTCTATCTTTTGGAAAGTAGCTCTACTTGCCACAAATTGCAAGGCTGCTGTGAGATCTGCCTCGGCCCAGTATACAGGCTTTGGACCTGTGGGTTTGCCAGCGATAAGTGTTAGTGGCCATCTCTTCTATCAAATCTAGGCTTGCTCGGGTGTTTTACTATTGATAGCTCCCCTGCATTGCATCTACCATTTGTCTAATGGATGTATTCATGCCAACTATAGGATATACGCACTTGCATCCGGAGAGGAAGACCATGGTGTGGGCAACACCTTAACAAGTCCTTGAAGTGCTCGGGCTTCATACATCGATTCTCCTTCACGCACAAAAGAAGATATGTTATTCGCATTTGAAGCTGTCTTAGCGGGAGGAAAATACTCATTCAAAACTTTTCAACCGAAGTCCGGTAGTGATCGTTTTCGGTGGCAAGGGGTAGCCATCTTTTCGCTCTATCCACCGAGGAAAAGGAAAGCATTAATAGCCGTATGGCATCATTAGTTGTTCTATTAATCTTAAAGGTATCACATATTTCCAAAAGTTGGTGATATGCTCGTTCGGATCTTAGCTCGTAATCCTCCAAATTGCAGTATTACGGATCATCTGGATTACATTGGCTTTATTTCAAAATTATTGGCATACGAGAGGCCTCACTATCCTAGTTCACATCCCACGCTAGAGAGGGCCTAGCAAACTCGTACATGGTCCTTTCATCATTACCTCCATTTGCATTGTGGTTTTCCATCTCACTAGTTTCCGAGCAGGGAATCTCTGCTTCAATCTCCTCCTCTACTGCTATCGCCTCCTTAGCAATCTAAGGCGCTCGGGTTCGGATAAAGGCTCGTAAGATTAGGATTAGAGCTCGGTCATAAACTACGACCACGATAAAGAACAACAACACCAACAAACAAGATAGAACAAAACTATACACGAGAAAACAAATTATGAACAAAAGAGAAATGACTAGACTAACAAATATTAAAATTTCAATTTAGTTCACGACTGCTCCCGACAGCGGCGCTAAAATTTGATGTGTGCTAAGTCAAGCAAGACTATGACCTAAGGCGGTGTACCTAACGATGGAGTATAGTTAACGGTGAGTACCAGTGTCGTATTCCCCGAAGAATGTGTGAACCTAAATCTACTCAATCTTCTCTTATCTAATCGAGAAAATAAATGGTGTTAATGAATAATTCCTAAATTAACTAATAGCTACTCTAATTGTTGTCGAACTCATTATACTAGGGAATGATTAATTCAAGTAAAGGAATAACCCTTTGGAATTCTTGTCTCTAGGAATGGAAACTAAGGGTGAAATTGATTGATTGAATCCAATTTCTATGGGAAAAATCTACACAATTAATGCCTTTCTCGAGGACACTAACATCTTAACTTAGATTAATTGGGTTGAAATCTCTTCATAACTCTAATTACCCAAATTAGCATTACGTACCATTTAACACTATTGAGAGTTGTTAATTCTTAATCCAGTAGAATGGACACCCATCTACAGGCGAATTCAATTCTAGGTTGCAAGGGACAATCAAACCTAAGCGTCTTTCTCGAGATCATTCAAATTTCAAAAATCATTCAACAAGATATGAAGAACAAATCAATAAATACTTCCATTGCAAACCAATATTGACAATCAATACATTCAATTCAAAATTGAAGTACAAAATCCTAGATAAAAATCCCCGATGGGTTAATAAGTATAGCTAATAAAATGTTCATAATCCTGACCAACGAGAATTCAATTACAAAAAAATGAGTAAAGGTAGAGGAACTTAGAATACACCCTTGGATGAGAGTAAATAGCTCAATTCCTCGTGCCCAATTTTGGATCGATTCTTGTTCCTCTTACTCGGTTGAAACCAATCGAAATCCTCGCCAATCTTTGATCTTTGAAGAGAATCCAAGTAAAACCTTGATCCAAGTCTCCTTTTCTCTTAGTTTCAACTTAGAAAACCCTTAAGCGAGAAAAAGATGAGTTTTGGATGTCTAACCTAGTTGCCTCCCTTTTCCTCTTTTCTTTCTTTTAAATGAATTTGACGGTACCATGAACATGGCCGTGTTGATCTTAGTGTTCCCAACACGTTACGGTGATGATACCGTGTTACTCTCGTGGTAGTGCTCCACAAAAACCTTTTTTCTTTAATGTTTGTTGCATCCAACACGGTAGTGTTGGTGGTGTGTTAGGAACACGGCCGGTATTGAATCAACACGGCTCTAGGATTCCTCATGGAGCATACTTAGCTTTTTTGACTTTGGCGTCAATTATGCTCCAATTCTTCCCTTTATCATACTTTGACTTCTTTGGGACCTAATGCACACAAGCAGACACATAGGGTGAGTGTTGGGACCAATTTACATCAAATATACATAAAATCAATCTTGAAAACCCCATTTAGATGTATGTATTTACGCATCAATAGTGCGGAATCAGCCTCGATTGAACTTGGAGACCCAGTTGGCCAAATCTACAAGATATTGTGCGAGGCAACAAGGGGCGCTCTAGCACCCCAGGTCTAACAGGGGACCCGTGAGCAGCCATCACTGCGTTCGAGGTAAGTTAGTTCGACTCTTTCTAACTTTGTTTTGACAACTCCACTATTAATGTGCGAGGTTGAAGCGGCGATGAGTTAAGGAACACGAGGACAAAAGGTGAAATCAATCCAGTGGGGAATATCAACCTAAGATTCCTTATCTGCTAGAGTCAAACAAGTAGAAGCCAAAAGCGATTCGATAAGTTTTAGATATTCTTGATAGCGCATATTAACTTGCCTTTTATTGATGCATCGGTGAATCTTAGAGTATGCCAAGTTCTTAAAGGACATACTTAGCGAGAAAAAGGAAGTTGGAGGAGGTAGCCTATGTTGACAACAAGAGTGCTCGGTGTTTGAGCAAGTTGCGGAGAAACATCATGATCTGGGGTTTCACTATTCCTTGCACTTTGGGTAACTTGTGTGTGATGATGCATTAGATGATTTAGGGGCTAGCATAAATGTCACCCACTAGTTTGTTCAATAAGCTAGGTTTGGGGAGGCAAAACCCACTAGGATGTGCATTCAATTAGCTTATTGTTTTGCTAAGCTTTTTAGGGGATTGTAGAGAATGTGCTAGTCAAGGTACATAAGTTCATATTTCTATCGACTTTGTGGTTATAGATATGGATAATGAGCATGGCAGATTGATTTTGGGAGACCTTTCCTTGCCACGGCTAGAGCTAAAATAGGCGTATTTGAGGGAAAGTTAGAACTTAATGTGAGGGATAGCGTGTTACTTTTAGTTTACCCGTTTGATAGTTCTCCAGCTGACCTTATTCATGCCATTTGTAGTATTGATGGAATTGGTCTTGCATGTGATAAGCAACCATAGGATGTACAAATGGATGATGTTATACATGCTTCTTTCCACATTGATATGTGTTATTCATTTGAAGAAAACAACTTGTATCAATTTGAGACTTTATCTTTGTGATACACGAGAAGGGTAGTTGCAACTTTGTTTATGGCGGAACGCATGATTTGGAGTCGATGAATGGGCATCGACTCGATGCGGAGAGCACCTCCTTGGTCATCACCGCATGGACCTTCTCTTTAACGCTTATATGCCTCAAGCCCCAACATACATTGAGCCCTTTGCTCAGGTTGCTCGCGTGCGGGAATCTTTCTGAGTCGACTAGGCGACTCGAATAAAAAACCGCTTTGGAGGCATTCCAGAATCTATTTATCTTTTGAGTTTTGGACATCTTTTATTTAAGTATTTATTTATTTTTTTCTTAGTTGGATATTTCAATTTATTTTTAGTTTGTTTTATTTGAGAAGATTTTATTTTATTGAACCTTTTACTAGATGTTGCTTGGGATGTATTTATTCTTGAGTTTTGGGAGTTAGCCTACTCGATGCTCATCGTAATTTTGAGGACTAACATATTTTGGAGTGTTAAAGCACACATCAGGGGCAATATCTAGTAGACTATTTCTAGTTTTATCTCTTTTGTTGTTTTGTTTTTCTTTTAGTTTTCTAGTTTTGTGGACTCCCATAATTTGCTTCCTTGTGCATATTTTATCTTCCTTTTTGGAGTGCTACCTTATTTCCTGCTGAGACGGTGTTTCTCTCAAGTCTTGGGGTGGGTACCTTAATTTGTCTTGTACCAATTTGTTTCTACTATTTTTATTTCACTTTCATTTCCCTTATTGATTGAGTCGGTTCATTCTTCTTGTCCTTATCTTAAGTTTTTTTTTAATCAAGTGGTTGATGATTTTCTCTTTTGAATGCATACCACTTATAGCTTTTATCGAATCTTGTTGAAAGAAGGCAATGAATGAATCTCTTAATTTCAATTAAGCAGGTAAAAGCGGTGTTTTCCTCAAATTTTTTTCATTTGCTTTATCTTGGATATAGAACCTTTTAATATTGATGCTTATTAGATTGATTGATCGTTTAAACTTTGGTTTTAGGAATTCATTCCATTTAATCCACTCAATGGTGAGGTTTTATGCTCCTTTTGTTTTGATTAGTGAGCATTGTATATAATTTTGTTTCTAGAACTTTTTAAGGGACTTTTAAGATTACAATTCAAAATTCCAATTGCCAAATGGACTTCTCAATCCATAAAGCAATCTAAACACCATAATTCTGGCGTCTCATGAGCAATGCATTATCTTATTAATCTGAAAGCAAGAAGAATACAAAACTAACTCAAACAATTCAACAATATAACATTAAGCCAACATAGTAAAGAAATCCCAATGGATTTAATCAATTTAGCTAATCATGTTCATTATCAAAATACACAAGAATTCAATTACAACAGTGAGTAAAGGTAGAAAAAACCCGATTACACCCTTGGATGAGAGTAAACAGTCCGAATTACTCTTGCTCGAATTGAATCGATTCTTGTTGCTCTTGCTCGATTTGAAAACCAATCAACGAACCTCGCCCAATCTTCAATCTTTGAAGGGAATCCGATTGAAACCTTGATCCAAGTCTCCTTTTCCCTTGGTTTCAGCTCAGAAAACCCTTAGAGAGAGAAATATTAAGGTTTTGGGACGTTCTCCCCTGCTCTCTTTCTTTCCTCTTGCTCTTTCTTTTAATTAATAGATCCCACGTAACATGGCCATGTTGATGCCCGTGTTGGAACATTAAATGGTTTGGGCGTGTTGGAACCTACCCGTGCTAATGCATGCCGTGTTACTCTCATGGTCATGCTCTTAACACTTCTTTTTCTTTCTTTAGAATTTGACCACGGCGTTTGGTGCCCGCTTGTTTGCAAACTTTAAAACCAACGGCCATGTTCAGATTAGGGATGTAAACAACTTGTTTGACAAACTTTGCTCAATTCTTCCCTTTATCATTCTTTGACTTCTTTTGAACCTAATGCACACAAACTGACGCATAGGGTGAGTGTTAGGACCAATTCACATCCAA
>NW_025963503.1:0-17465 GCF_019578655.1 Ricinus communis | reverse complement strand
ATTTGTCAATATTTAAAAATAATCCTGTAAGAGGGGTATAACTTTTAAAATGAGAAAACAACCCCAAAAAAGTGGTATATTTTTTAATATGAGAAAACAACCCCGTAAGTGGGGTATATTTATCAAGATTAGAAAACAAACCCATAAGAGGGGTATATTTGTCAATATGAGAAAAAAACCCCGTAACAGAATTATATTTGTCCATATCAGAAAACAACCTCGTAAAAGGGGTATATTTATCAATAGTAGAGAACAACCCAGTAAAAGGGGTATATTTGTCAATATTAGAAATGACCACCGTAAGAGGGGTATATCTTCCAAAATGAGAGAACAACCCCAAAAAATTTGTATATTTTTTAATATGAAAAAACAACCCCGTCAGAGGGGTATATTTGTCAATATAAGAAAATAACCCCGTAAGAGGGGTATATTTGTCAATATCAGAAAACAACCCCATAAGAGGGGTATATTTGTCAATATTAGAAAACAACCCCGTAAGAGGGGTATATTTGTCAGTATTAGAAAAGAACACCATAAGAGGGGTATATCTTTCATAATGAGAAAATAACCCCAAACATTTGTATATTTTTTAATATGAGAAAACAACCCGTGGGGGGTATATTTGTAAATATGAAAACAACCCGTAGAAGGGTATATTTGTCAACATTAGAAATAACCAAGTAAGAGGTATATTTGTCAATATTAGAAAGAACAAGTAAGAAGGGTATATCTTTCAAAATGAGAAAACAAACCCAAAAATTTGTATATTTTTTAATATGAGAAAACAACCCTATAAGAGGGGTATATGTTTCAAAATGAGAAATAACCCGAAAAAATGGTACATTTTAATATGAGAAAACAACCTCGTAAAGGTGTATATCTTTCAAAATGAGAAAACAACTCCAAAAAGTGGTATATTTCTTAATATGAGAAAACAACCAGTAGGATGGTATATTTATCAATAAGAGAAAACAACCGTAAAAGGGATATATTTGTCAATAGTAGAAAACCACCCCATAAGAGGGGTATATCTTTCAAAATTGAAAAGCAACCACAAGAAAGTGGTACATTTTTTAATATGAGAAAACAACCCCGTGAGAGGGGTATATTTGTCAATACTAGAAAATAACCCCGTAAGAGGGGTATATTTGTCAATATGAGAAAACAAACAAGTAAGAAGAGTATATATATCAAAATCAAAAAACAACCCCGTAGGAGGGGTATATTTGTCAATATAAGAAAACAACCCCGTAAAAGGGGCATATTTGTCAATATTTAAAAACAATCGTGTAAGAGGGGTATAACTTTTAAAATGAGAAAACAACCCCAAAAAAGTGGTAAATTTTTTAAAATGAGAAAACAACCCCGTAAGTGGGGTATATTTATCCATATTAGAAAACAACCCCGTAAGTGGGGCATATTTATCCATATTAGAAAACAACCCCGTAAGAGTGGTATATCTTTCAAAATGAGAAAACAACTGCAAAAAGTGATATATTTTTTTAATATAAAATAATGAAGTGTAAGAGAAAAAACCCGCGTAAGAGGATTATATTTGTCCAAATCGAAACAACCTCGTAAAGGGGTATATTTATCAATAGTGAGAACAACCCGATTAGGAGGGTATGTTGTCAATATTAGAAATGACCACTTAGAGAGAATTATATCTTCCAAAATGAGACAACAACCCCAAAGGAGTTGTATTTTTAATATGGAAAAACAACCAAGTAGGGGGTATATTTTATCAATTTAAGAAAACATCCGTAAGAGGTATATTTGTCAATATCGGAAAACAACCTCATAAGAGGGGTATATTTGTCAATATTAGAGAAGAACAACGTAAGAGGGTTATATCTTTCAAAATGAGAAAACAACACCAAAAAATTTGTATATTTTTTAATATGAGAAAAACAACCCATAAGGGGTATATTTATCAATGTACAAAGAACAAGTAGGGGTATATCTTTCAAAATGGAAAACAAACCGAAAAATTTGTATATTTTCATATGGAAAACAACCCGTAAGAGGAGTATATTTGTCAATATCAGAAAACAACCCCGTAAGAGGGATATATCTTTCAAAATGAGAAAACAACCACAATAAAGTGGTATATTTTTTAATATGAGAGAACAACCCCGTAAGAGGGGCATAATTGTCAATATTTGAAAACAACCCTGTAAGAGGGGTAAATCTTTCAAAATGAGAAAACTACTCCAAAAAAGTGGTATATTTTTTGACATTAGAAAACAACCTCGTAACAGGTATATTTGTCAAGATGAGAAAACAACCCCGTAAGAGGGGTATATTTATCAGTATTAGAAAACAACCCCGTAAGAGTGGTAAATTTGTCAATATTATAAAACAACCCATTAAGAGGGGTATATTTGTCAAGATGAGAAAACAACCCCGTAAGAGGGGTATATTTATCAGTATTAGAAAACAACCCCGTAAGAGGGGTAAATTTGTCAATATTATAAAACAACCCATTAAGAGGGGTATATTTGTCAATATTAGAAAATAACACCGTAAGAGGGGGTTTATCTTTCAAAATGAGAAAACATCCACAAAAAAGTGGTTTATTTTTTCATATGAGAAAACAACAACGTAAGAGGGGTATATCTTTCAAAATTAGAAAACAAACCCGGAAAGGGGTATATTTTTAATATGAGAAAACAACCCCGTAAGAGGGGTATTTTTATCAATATTAGAAAACAACCCCGTAAGAGGGGGTTTTCTTTTAAAATGAGAAAACAACCACAAAAAAGTGAAATATTTTTTAATATGACTAAACAACAACGTAAGAGGGGTACATTTTCCAATATAATAAAACAACCCCGTAAGAGGGGTATATTTGTCAATATATGAAAACAACCTCGTAAGAGGGGTATATTTGTCAATATCAGAAAACAACCCCGTAAGAGGGGTATATTTATCAACATTAGAAAAGAATAACGTCAGAGTGGTATATTTGTGAGTATCAGAAAACTACCCTATAAGAGGGGTATGTCTGTCAAAATGAGAAAACAATCCGAAAACGTGGTATATTATTTAATATGACAAAACAACCCCGTACGAGGGGGTATATTTGTAAATATGAGAAAACAACCCCGTAAGAGTGGTATACTTGTCAATATTAGAAAACAACCCCGTAAGAGGGGTATATTTGTCAGTATTATAAAAGAACACCATAAGAGGGGTATATCTTTCATAATGAGAAAACAATCCCAAAAATTTGTATATCTTTTAATATGAGAAAACAACCCCGTATGAGGGGTATATTTGTAAATATGAGAAAACAACCCCGTAAGAAGGGTATATTTGTCAACATTAGAAAATAACCAAGTAAGAGGGGTATATTTGTCAATATTAGAAAAGAACACCGTAAGAAGGGTATATCTTTCAAAATGAGAAAACAAACTCAAAAAATTTGTATATTTTTTAATATGAGAAAACAACCCTATAAGAGGGGTATATGTTTCAAAATGAGAAATAACCCGAAAAAATGGTACATTTTTAATATGAGAAAACAACCTCGTAAAAGGTGTATATCTTTCAAAATGAGAAAACAACTCCAAAAAGTGGTATATTTCTTAATATGAGAAAACAACCCGTAGGATGAGTATATTTATCAATAAGAGAAAACAACCCCAAGTAAAGGCGATATATTTGTCAATAGTAGAAACCACCCCAAGAGGGTATATCTTCAAAATTGAAAACAAACCACAAAAAAGTGGTACATTTTTAATATGAGATAACAACCTCGTGAGAGGTATATTTGTCAATAAGAAAACAACCTGAAGAGGGTATATATTTGTCAATATGAGAAAACAAAAAGTAAGAAGAGTATATATATCAAAATCGGAAAACAACCCCATAGGAGGGGTATATTTGTCAATATAAAAAACAACCCTGTAAGAGGGCATATTTGTCAATATTTAAAAACAACTCAGAAGAGGGGTATAACTTTTAAAATGAGAAAACAACCCCAAAAAGTGGTAATTTTTATTATGAGAAAACAACTCAGAATGGGGTATATTTATCCATATTAGAAAACAACCCCGTAAGAGTGGTATATCTTTCAAAATGAGAAAACAACTGCAAAAAGTGATATATTTTTTAATATAAGAGAACAAACCCGTAAGAGGGGTATATTTGTCAATATGAGAAAAAAACCGCGTAAGAGGATTATATTTGTCCAAATCAGAAAACAACCTCGTAAAAGGGGTATATTTATCAATAGTAGAGAACAACCCAGTAAGAGGGGTATATCTTCCAAAATGAGACAACAACCCCAAAAAATTTGTTTATTTTTTAATATGAAAAAACAACCCCGTAAGAGGGGTATATTTGTCAATATAAGAAAACAACCCCGTAAGAGGAGTATATTTGTCAATATCAGAAAACAACCCCATAAGAGGGGTATATTTGTCAATATCAGAAAAGAACAACGTAAGAGGGTTATATCTTTCAAAATGAGAAAACAACCCCAAAAAATTTGTATATTTTTTAATATGAGAAAACAACCTCGTAAGAGGGGTATATTTGTCAATATGAGAATACAACCCCGTAAGAGGCGTATATTTGTCAATATTATAAAAGAACACCGTATGAGGTGTATATCTTTCAAAATGAGAAAGCAAACCCAAAAAATTTGTATATTTTTTGATATGAGAAAACAACCCCGTAAGAGGGGTATATTTGTCAATATCAGAAAACAACCCCGTAAGAGGGATATATCTTTCAAAATGAGAAAACAACCACAATAAAGTGGTATATTTCTTAATATGAAAGAACAACCCCGTAAAAGGGGTATATTTGTCAATACTAGAAGACAACCCCGTAAGAGGGGCATATTTGTCAATATTTGAAAACAACCCTGTAAGAGGGGTAAATCTTTCAAAATGAGAAAACTACTCCAAAAAAGTAGTATATTTTTTGACATAAGAAAACAACCTCGCAACGGGTATATTTGTCAAGATGAGAGAAGAACCCCGTAAGAGGGGTATATTTGTCAGTATTAGAAAACAACCCCGTAAGAAGGGTATATTTGTCAGTGTTAGAAAAGAACCCCGTAACAGGGTTATATTATTTAATATGAGAAAACAACCCCGTACAAGGGGGTATATTTGTAAATATGAGAAAACAACCCCGTAAGAGGGGTATATTTGTCAATATTAGAAAACAACCCCGTAAGAGGGGTATATTTGTCAGTATTAGAAAAGAACACCATTAGAGGGGTATATCTTTCATAATGAGAAAACAATCCCAAAAATTTGTATATCTTTTAATATGAGAAAACAACCCCGTATGAGGGGTATATTTGTAAATATGAGAAAACAACCCCGTAATAAGGGTATATTTGTCAACATTAGAAAATAACCAAGTAAGAGGGGTATATTTGTCAATATTAGAAAAGAACACCGTAAGAAGGGTATATCTTTCAAAATGAGAAAACAAACCCAAAAAATTTGTATATTTTTTAATATGAGAAAACAACCCTATAAGAGGGGTATATGTTTCAAAATGAGAAAATAACCCGAAAAAATGGTACATTTTTAATATGAGAAAACAACCGTAAAAAGGTGTATATCTTTCAAAATGAGAAAACAACTCCAAAAAGTGGTATATTTCTTAATATGAGAAAACAACCTCAGAGGGATGAGTATATTTATCAATAAGAGAAAACAACCTCAGAAGGCGATATATTTGTCAATAGTAGAAAACCACCCCATAAGAGGGGTATATCTTTCAAAATTGGAAAACAACCACAAAAAAGTGGTACATTTTTTAATATGAGAAAACAACCCCGTGAGAGTGGTAAATTTGTCAATATTATAAAACAACCCATTAAGAGGGGGTATATTTGTAAATATGAGAAAACAACCCCGTAAGAGGGGTAAATTTGTCAATATTAGAAAACAACCCCGTAAGAGGGGTATATTTGTCAGTATTAGAAAAGAACACCATTAGAGGGGTATATCTTTCATAATGAGAAAACAATCCCAAAAATTTGTATATCTTTTAATATGAGAAAACAACCCCGTATGAGGGGTATATTTGTAAATATGAGAAAACAACCCCGTAATAAGGGTATATTTGTCAACATTAGAAAATAACCAAGTAAGAGGGGTATATTTGTCAATATTAGAAAAGAACACCGTAAGAAGGGTATATCTTTCAAAATGAGAAAACAAACCCAAAAAATTTGTATATTTTTTAATATGAGAAAACAACCCTATAAGAGGGGTATATGTTTCAAAATGAGAAAATAACCCGAAAAAAATGGTACATTTTTTAATATGAGAAAACAACCTCGTAAAAAGGTGTATATCTTTCAAAATGAGAAAACAACTCCAAAAAAGTGGTATATTTCTTAATATGAGAAAACAAATCAAGAGTAGGATGAGTATATTTATCAATAAGAGAAAAAACCTCAGAAGGGTATATATTGTCAATAGAAAACCACCCATAAGAGGGTATATCTTCAAAATTGGAAAACAACCACAAAAAAGTGGTACATTTTTTAATATGAGAAAACAACCCCGTGAGAGTGGTAAATTTGTCAATATTATAAAACAACCCATTAAGAGGGGTATATTTGTCAAGATGAGAAAACAACCCCGTAAGAGGGGTATATTTATCAGTATTAGAAAACAACCCCGTAAGAGGGGTAAATTTGTCAATATTAGAAAACAACCCCGTAAGAGGGGTATATTTGTCAGTATTAGAAAAGAACACCATTAGAGGGGGTATATCTTTCATAATGAGAAAACAATCCCAAAAATTTGTATATCTTTTAATATGAGAAAACAACCCCGTATGAGGGGTATATTTGTAAATATGAGAAAACAACCCCGTAATAAGGGTATATTTGTCAACATTAGAAAATAACCAAGTAAGAGGGGTATATTTGTCAATATTAGAAAAGAACACCGTAAGAAGGGTATATCTTTCAAAATGAGAAAACAAACCCAAAAAATTTGTATATTTTTTAATATGAGAAAACAACCCTATAAGAGGTATATGTTTCAAATGAGAAATAACCTGAAAAATGGTACATTTTTTAATATGAGAAAACAACCTCGTAAAAAGGTGTATATCTTTCAAAATGAGAAAACAACTCCAAAAAAGTGGTATATTTCTTAATATGAGAAAACAACCCCGTAGGATGAGTATATTTATCAATAAGAGAAAACAACCCCGTAAAGGCGATATATTTGTCAATAGTAGAAAACCACCCCATAAGAGGGGTATATCTTTCAAAATTGGAAAACAACCACAAAAAAGTGGTACATTTTTTAATATGAGAAAACAACCCCGTGAGAGTGGTAAATTTGTCAATATTATAAAACAACCCATTAAGAGGGGTATATTTGTCAAGATGAGAAAACAACCCCGTAAGAGGGGTATATTTATCAGTATTAGAAAACAACCCCGTAAGAGGGGTAAATTTGTCAATATTAGAAAACAACCCCGTAAGAGGGGTATATTTGTCAGTATTAGAAAAGAACACCATTAGAGGGGTATATCTTTCATAATGAGAAAACAATCCCAAAAATTTGTATATCTTTTAATATGAGAAAACAACCCCGTATGAGGGGTATATTTGTAAATATGAGAAAACAACCCCGTAATAAGGGTATATTTGTCAACATTAGAAAATAACCAAGTAAGAGGGGTATATTTGTCAATATTAGAAAAGAACACCGTAAGAAGGGTATATCTTTCAAAATGAGAAAACAAACCCAAAAAATTTGTATATTTTTTAATATGAGAAAACAACCCTATAAGAGGGGTATATGTTTCAAAATGAGAAAATAACCAGGTACATTTTTTAATATGAGAAAACAACCTCGTAAAAAGGTGTATATCTTTCAAAATGAGAAAACAACTCCAAAAAAGTGGTATATTTCTTAATATGAGAAAACAACCCCGTAGGATGAGTATATTTATCAATAAGAGAAAACAACCCCGTAAAGGCGATATATTTGTCAATAGTAGAAAACCACCCCATAAGAGGGGTATATCTTTCAAAATTGGAAAACAACCACAAAAAAGTGGTACATTTTTTAATATGAGAAAACAACCCCGTGAGAGGGGTATATTTGTCAATACTAGAAAATAACCCCGTAAGAGGGGTATATTTGTCAATATGAGAAAACAAACAAGTAAGAAGAGTATATATATCAAAATCAGAAAACAACCCCGTAGGAGGGGTATATTTGTCAATATAAGAAAACAACCCCGTAAGAGGGGCATATTTGTCAATATTTAAAAACAATCCTGTAAGAGGGGTATAACTTTTAAAATGAGAAAACAACCCCAAAAAAGTGGTAAATTTTTTAAAATGAGAAAACAACCCCGTAAGTGGGGTATATTTATCCATATTAGAAAACAACCCCGTAAGAGTGGTATATCTTTCAAAATGAGAAAACAACTGCAAAAAATTGATATATTTTTTAATATAAGAGAACAAAGCCGTAAGAGGGGTATATTTGTCAATATGAGAAAAAAACCCCGTAAGAGGATTATATTTGTCCAAATCAGAAAACAACCTCGTAAAAGGGGTATATTTATCAATAGTAGAGAACAACCCAGTAAGAGGGGTATATTTGTCAATATTAGAAATGACCACCGTAAGAGGGGTATATCTTCCAAAATGAGACAACAACCCCAAAAAATTTATTTATTTTTTAATATGAAAAAACAACCCCGTAAGAGGGGTATATTTGTCAATATAAGAAAACAACCCCGTAAGAGGGGTATATTTGTCAATATCAGAAAAGAACAACGTAAGAGGGGTATATCTTTCAAAATGAGAAAACAACCCCAAAAAATTTGTATATTTTTTAATATGAGAAAACAACCCCGTAAGATGGGTATATTTGTCAATATGAGAAAACAACCCCGTAAGAGAGGTATATTTGTCAATATTACAAAAGAACACCGTAAGAGGCGTATATCTTTCAAAATGAGAAAACAAACCCAAAAAATTTGTATATTTTTTCATATGAGAAAACAACCCCGTAAGAGGGGTATATTTGTCAATATCAGAAAACAACCCCGTAAGAGGATATATCTTTCTAAATGAGAAAACAACCACAATAAAGTGGTATATTTTTTAATATGAGAGAACAACCCCGTAAGAGGGGTATATTTGTCAATACTAGAAGACAACCCCGTAAGAGGGGCATATTTGTCAATATTTGAAAACAGCCCTGTAAGAGGGGTAAATCTTTCAAAATGAGAAAACTACTCCAAAAAAGTGGTATATTTTTTGACATTAGAAAACAACCTCGTAACGGGTATATTTGTCAAGATGAGAAAACAACCGCGTAAGAGGGGTATATTTATCAGTATTATAAAACAACCCCTTAAGAGGGGTATATTTGTCAATATTAGAAAACAACCCCGTAAGAGGGGTTTTATCTTTCAAAATGAGAAAACATCCATAAAAAAGTGGTTTATTTTTTCATATGAGAAAACAACAACGTAAGAAGGGTATATTTGATAATATTATAAAACAACCCTTTAAGAGGGTTATATTTGTCAATATTAGAGAACAACCCCGTAAGAGGGGTATATCTTTCAAAATGAGAAAACAAACCCAAAAAAGTGGTATTTTTTTATATAAGAAAACAACCCCGTATGAGGGGTATATTTGTCAATATTAGAAGATAACCCCGTTAGAGGGGTATATCTTTCAAAATGAGAAAACAACCCCGGAAAGGGGTATATTTTTAATATGAGAAAACAACACCGTAAGAGGGGTATTTTTATCAATATTAGAAAACAACCCCGTAAGAGGGGGTTTTCTTTTAAAATGAGAAAACAACCACAAAAAAGTGAAATATTTTTTAATATGACTAAACAACAACGTAAGAGGGGTACATTTTCCAATATAATAAAACAACCCTGTAAGAGGAGTATATTTGTCAATATATGAAAACAACCTCGTAAGAGGGGTATATTTGTCAATATCAGAAAATAACCCCGTAACAGGGGTATATTTATCAATATTAGAAAAGAATAATGTCAGAGTGGTGTATTTGTGAGTATCAGAAAACTACCCTGTAAGAGGGGTATATCTGTCAAAATGAGAAAACAACCCCAAAAAAGTGGTATATTTTTTAATATGAGAAAACAACCCCGTAAGAGGAGTATATTTATCAATAAGAGAAAACAACCCCGTAAAGGCGATATATTTGTCAATAGTAGAAAACCACCCCATAAGAGGGGTATATCTTTCAAAATGAGAAAACAACCACAAAAAAGTGGTCTATTTTTTAATATGAGAAAACAACCCCGTGAGAGGGGTATATTTGTCAATACTAGAAAACAACTCAAAGAGGGTATATTTGTCAATATAGAAAACAACCTCAGAAGATTAATATCAAGAACAACCTCAGAGGAGGGGTATATTTGTCAATATAAGAAAACAACCCTGTAAGAGAGGTATATTTGTCGATATTTAAAAACAATCCTGTAAGAGGGGTATAACTTTCAAAATGAGAGAACAATCACAATAAAGTGGTATATTTTTTAATATGAGAGAACAACCCCGTAAGAGGGGTATATTTGTCAATACTAGAAAACATCCCCGTAAGAGGGGCATATTTGTCAATATTTGAAAACAACCCTGTAAGAGGGGTAAATCTTTCGAAATGAGAAAACTACCCCAAAAAAGTGGTATATTTTTTGACATTAGAAAACAACCTCGTAACGGGTATATTTGTCAATATGAGATAACAACCCCGTAAGAGGGGTATATTTGTCAGTGTTAGAAAAGAACCCCGTAAGAGGAGAAAATTTATCAATATTATAAAACAACCCCTTAAGAGGGGTATATTTGTCAATATTAGAAAATAACCCCGTAAGAGGGGGTTTATCTTTCAAAATGAGAAAACATCCACCAAAAAGTGGTATATTTTCTCATATGAGAAAACGAAAACGTAAGAGAGGTATATTTGATAATATTATAAAACAACCCTTTAAGAGGGTTATATTTGTCAATATTAGAAAACAACCCCGTAAGAGGGGTATATCTTTCAAAATGAGAAAACAAACCCAAAAAAGTGGTATTTTTTTATATAAGAAAACAACCCCGTATGAGGGGTATATTTGTCAATATTAGAAAACAACCCCGTTAGAGGGGTATATCTTTCAAAATGAGAAAAAAATCCCGGAAAGGGGTATATTTTTAATATGAGAAAACAACCCCGTAAGAGGGGTATTTTTATCAATATTAGAAAACAACCCTGTAAGAGGGGGTTTTCTTTTAAAATGAGAAAACAACCACAAAAAAGTGAAATATTTTTTAATATGACTAAACAACAACGTAAGAGGGGTACATTTTCCAATATTATAAAACAACCCAGTAGGATGGTTATATTTGTCAATATTAGAATACAATCCCGTAAGAGGGGTATATCTTTCAAAATGACAAAACAACCCAAAAAAAGTGGTATATTTTTTAATATAAGAAAATAAACCCGTAAGAGAAGTATATTTGTCAATATTAGACAACCAACCCCGTAAGAGAGGTATATCTTTCAAAATGAGAAAACAACCCCAAAAAAGTGGTATATTTTTTAATATGAGAAAACAACCCCATAAGAGGAGTATATTTATCAATAAGAGAAAACAACCCCGTAAAGGCGATATATTTGTCAATAGTAGAAAACCACCCCATAAGAGGGGTATATCTTTCAAAATGAGAAAACAACCCCAAAAAAGTGGTATATTTTTTAATATGAGAAAACAACCCCGTAAGAGGAGTATATTTATCAATAAGAGAAAACAACCCCGTAAAGGCGATATATTTGTCAATAGTAGAAAACCACCCCATAAGAGGGGTATATCTTTCAAAATGAGAAAACAAACACAAAACAGTGGTCTATTTTTTAATATGAGAAAACAACCCTGTGAGAGGGGTATATTTGTCAATACTAGAAAACAACCCCGTAAGAGGGGTATATTTGTCAATATGAGAAAACAACCCCGTCATAGAGTATATTTATCAATATCAGTAAACAACCCCGTAGGAGGGGTATATTTGTCAATATAAGAAAACAACCCTGTAAGAGAGGTATATTTGTCGATATTTAAAAATAATCCTGTAAGAGGGGTATAACTTTCAAAATGAGAGAACAACCACAATAAAGTGGTATATTTTTTAATATGAGAGAACAACCCCGTAAGAGTGGTATATTTGTCAATACTAGAAAACATCCCCGTAAGAAGGGCATATTTGTCAATATTTGAAAATAACCCTGTAAGAGGGGTAAATCTTTCAAAATGAGAAAACTACCTCAAAAAAGTGGTATATTTTTTGACATTAGAAAACAACCTCGTAACGGGTATATTTGTCAATATGAGATAACAACCCCGTAAGAGGGGTATATTTGTCAATGTTAGAAAAGAACCCCGTAAGAGGGGAAAATTTATCAATATTATAAAACATCCCCTTAAGAGTGGTATATTTGTAAATATTAGAAAACAACCCCGTAAGAGGGGGTTTATCTTTCAAAATGAGAAAACATCCACAAAAAAGTGGTATATTTTTTCATATGAGAAAATAAAAACGTAAGAGGGGGATATTTGATAATATTATAAAACAACCCTTTAAGAGGGTTATATTTGTCAATATTAGAAAACAACCCCGTAAGAGGGGTATATCTTTCAAAATGAGAAAACAATCCCAAAAAAGTGATTTTTTTTTATATAAGAAAACAACCCCGTATGAGGGGAATATTTGTCAATATTAGAAAACAACCCCGTAAGAGGGGTATATCTTTCAAAATGAGAAAACAATCCCAAAAAAGTGATTTTTTTTTATATAAGAAAACAACCCCGTATGAGGGGAATATTTGTCAATATTAGAAAACAACCCCGTTAGAGGGGTATATCTTTCAAAATGAGAAAACAACCCCGGAAAGGGGTATATTTTTATTATGAGAAAACAACCCCGTAAGAGGGGTATTTTTATCAATATTAGAAAACAACCCCGTAAGAGGGGGTTCTCTTTTAAAATTAGAAAACAACCACAAAAAAGTGAAATATTTTTTAATATGACTAAACAACAACGTAAGAGGGGTACATTTTTCAATATTATAAAACAACCCAGTAGGAGGGTTATATTTGTCAATATTAGAATACAATCCCGTAAGAGGGGTATATCTTTCAAAATGACAAAACAACCCAAAAAAAGTGGTATGTTTTTTAATATAAGAAAACAAACCCGTAAGAGAAGTATATTTCTCAATATTAGACAACCAACCCCGTAAGAGAGGTATATCTTTCAAAATGAGAAAACAACCCCAAAAAAGTGGTATATTTTTTAATATGAGAAAACAACCCCGTAAGAGGAGTATATTTATCAATAAGAGAAAACAACCCCGTAAAGGCAATATATTTGTCAATAGTAGAAAATCACCCCATAAGAGGGGTATATCTTTCAAAATGAGAAAACAACCACAAAAAAGTGGTCTGTTTTTTAATATGAGAAAACAACCCCGTGAGAGGGGTATATTGGTCAACACTAGAAAATAATCCCGTAAGAGGGGTATATTTGTCAATATGAGAAAATAACCCCGTAAGAGAGTATATTTATCAATATCAGAACAACCCCGTAGGAGGGGTATATTTGTCAATATAAGAAAACAACCCCGTAAGAGAGGTACATTTGTCGATATTTAAAAATAATCCTTTAAGAGGGGTATAACTTTCAAAATGAGAAAACAACCTAAAAAAAGTGGAATATTTTTTAATATGAGAAAACAACCCCGTAAGTGGGGTATATTTATCAATATTAGAAAACAACCCCGTAAGAGTAGTATATCTTTCAAAATGAGAAAACAACTCCAAAAAAGTGATATATTTTTTAATATAAGAGAACAAAACCGTAAGAGGGGTATATTTGTCAATATGAGAAAATAACCCCGTAAGAAGATTATATTGGTCAATATCAGAACATAACCCCGTAAAAGGGGTACATTTATCAATAGTAGAGAACAACCCCGTAAGAGGGGTATACTTATCAATATTAGAAATCACCACCGAAAGAGGGGTATATCTTCCAAAATGAGACAACAACCCCAAAAAATTTGTATATTTTTTAATATGAGAAAACAACCCCGTAAGAGAGGTATATTTGTCAATACAAGAAAACAACCCCGTAAGAGGGGTATAGTTGTCAATATCAGAAAACAACCCCGTAAGAGGGGTATATTTGTCAATATTAGAAAAGAACAACGTAAGAGGGGTATATCTTTCAAAATGAGAAAATAACCCTAAAAAATTTGTATATTTTTTAATATTAGAAAACAACCCTATAAGAGGGGTATATTTGTCAATATTAAAAAAGAACACCGTAAGAGGCGTACATCTTTCAAAATGAGAAAACAAACCCAAAAAATTTGTATATTTTTTCATATGAGAAAACAACCCCGTAAGAGGGGTATATTTGTCAATATCAGAAAATAACCCCGTAAGAGGGATATATCTTTCAAAATGAGAGAACAACCACAATAAAGTGGTATATTTTTTAATATGAGAGAACAACCCCGTAAGAGGGGTATATTTGTCAATACTAGAAAAGAACCCCGTAAGAGTGGCATATTTGTCAATATTTGAAAACAACCCTGTAAGAGGGGTAAATCTTTCAAAATGAGAAAACTACCCCAAAAAAGTGGTATATTTTTTGATATTAGAAAACAACCTCGTAACGGGTATATTTGTCAATATGAGATAACAACCCCGTAAGAGGGGTATATTTGTCAGTATTAGAAAACAACCCCGTAAGAGGAGTATATTTGTCAGTGTTAGAAAAGAACCCCGTAAGAGGGGTAAATTTGTCAATATTATAAAACAACCCCTTAAGAGGGGTATATTTGTCACCAATAGAAAACAACCCCGTAAGAGGGGGTTTATCTTTCAAAATGAGAAAACATCCACAAAAAAGTGGTATATTTTTTCATATGAGAAAATAAAAACGTAAGAGGGGGATATTTGATAATATTATAAAACAACCCTTTAAGAGGGTTATATTTGTCAATATTAGAAAACAACCCCGTAAGAGTGGTATATCTTTCAAAATGAGAAAACAAACCCAAAAAAGTAGTATTTTTTTATATAAGAAAACAACCTCGTATGAGGGGTATATTTGTCAATATTAGAAAACAACCCCGTTAGAGGGGTATATCTTTCAAAATGAGAAAACAACCCCGGAAAGGGGTGTATTTTTAATATGAGAAAACAACCCCGTAAGAGGGGTATTTTTATCAATATTAAAAAATAACCCCGTAAGAGGGGGTTTTCTTTTAAAATGAGAAAACAATCATAAAAAAGTGAAATATTTTTTAATATGACTAAACATCAACGTAAGAGGGGTACATTTTCCAATATTATAAAACAACCCAGTAGGAGGGTTATATTTGTCAATATTAGAATACAATCCCGTAAGAGGGGTATATCTTTCAAAATGACAAAACAACCCAAAAAAAGTGGTATATTTTTTAATATAAGAAAACAAACCCGTAAGAGAAGTATATTTGTCAATATTAGACAACCAACCCCGTAAGAGAGGTATATCTTTCAAAATGAGAAAACAACCCCAAAAAAGTGGTATATTTTTTAATATCAGAAAACAACCCAGTAAGAGTAGTATATTTATCAATAAGAGAAAACAACCCCGTAAAGGCGATATATTTGTCAATAGTAGAAAACCACCCCATAAGAGCGGTATATCTTTCAAAATAAGAAAACAACCACAAAATAGTGGTCTATTTTTTAATATGAAAAAATAACCCCGTGAGAGGGGTATATTTATCAATACTAGAAAACAACCCCGTAAGAGGGGTATATTTGTCAATATGAGAAAACAACCCCGTAAGAGAGTATATTTATCAATATCAGAAAACAACCCCGTAGGAGGGGTATATTTGTCAATATCAGAAAACAACCCCGTAAGAGAGGTATATTTATCGATATTTAAAAATAATCCTGTAAGAGGGGTATAACTTTCAAAATGAGAAAACAACCTCAAAAAAGTGGTATATTTTTTAATAACAGAAAACAACCCCGTAAGTGGGGTATATTTATCAATATTAGAAAACAACCCCGTAAGAGTGGTATATCTTTCAAAATGAGAAAACAACTCCAAAAAAGTGATATATTTTTTAATATAAGAGAACAAAACCGTAAGAGGGGTATATTTGTCAATATGAGAAAATAACCCCGTAAGAAGATTATATTTGTCAATATCAGAACACAACCCCGTAAAAGGGGTACATTTATCAATAGTAGAGAACAACCCCGTAAGAGGGGTATACTTATCAATATTAGAAATCACCACCGAAAGAGGGGTATATCTTCCAAAATGAGACAACAACCCCAAAAAATTTGTATATTTTTTAATATGAGAAAACAACCCCATAAGAGGGGTATATTTGTCAATATCAGAAAACAACCCCGTAAGAGGGGTATATTTGTCAATATTAGAAAAGAACAACGTAAGAGGGGTATATCTTTCAAAATGAGAAAACAACCCTAAAAAATTTGTATATTTTTTAATATTAGAAAACAACCCTGTAAGAGGGGTATATTTGTCAATATTACAAAAGAACACCGTAAGAGGCGTACATCTTTCAAAATGAGAAAACAAACCCAAAAAATTTGTATATTTTTTCATATGAGAAAACAACCCCGTAAGAGGGGTATATTTGTCAATATCAGAAAACAACCCCGTAAGAGGGATATATCTTTCAAAATGAGAGAACAACCACAATAAAGTGGTATATTTTTTAATATGAGAGAACAACCCCGTAAGAGAGGTATACTTGTCAATACTAGAAAGGAACCCCGTAAGAGTGGCATATTTGTCAATATTTGAAAACAACCCTGTAAGAGGGGTAAATCTTTCAAAATGAGAAAACTACCCCAAAAAAGTGGTATATTTTTTGACATTAGAAAACAACCCTGTAAGGGGGGTAAATCTTTCAAAATGAGAAAACTACCCCAAAAAATTGGTATATTTTTTGACATTAGAAAACAACGTCGTAACGGGTATATTTGTCAATATGAGATAACAACCCCGTAAGAGGGGTATATTTGTCAGTATTAGAAAATAACCCCGTAAGAGGAGTATATTTGTCAGTGTTAGAAAAGAACCCCGTAAGAGGGGTAAATTTGTCAATATTATAAAACAACCCCTTAAGAGGGTATATTTGTCACCATTAGAAACAACTCTGTAAGAGGGTTTATCTTCAAAATGAGAAAAACATCTACAAAAAGTGGTATATTTTTTCATATGAGAAAATAAAACGTAAGAGGGATATTTGATATTATAAAACAACCCTTTAAGAGGGTTATATTTGTCAATATTAGAAAACAACCCCGTAAGAGTGGTATATATTTCAAAATGAGAAACAAACCCAAAAAGTGGTATTTTTTATATAAGAAAACAA